>NW_026067962.1:9071494-9103335 GCF_014885135.2 Alexandromys fortis
CTCTCTCTCTCTCTCTCTCTCTCTCTCTCTCTCTCTCTCTCTCTCTCTCTCTCTCTCTCTCTCTCTCTCTCTCTCTCTCTCTCTCTCTCTCTCTCTCTCTCTCTCTCTTTTGTCGTGTAGGCCCTGCTCACAGCTCACGGCCCCTTTGAAGCTTGCCAAAACACAGGTGCACTGTGTTCTGATTACAAACAGGGAGAGCTGCTGGGGAGACCGTTTGAATCACGGCGCTTCTGCAGCTGCTAACAGCCTTCAAAGGGCCGAGGGGAGCTGCAGGGGATGCGGGCCTCTGATTTCAGAGGTTTAAGGGGAGGTGTGTTTCCCAGTCCCTCCTGCTCTCGCCCCTTCTGGAAACACCGTGTTCTGGCCCCTTTCAGAGGAGGCCTTGGGCTCCCTCCTGTCCGTTCTGGCCTGGCAGTGTTAAATGCCGACACCAGGTCGAGGCTGCTTTTCAGCTAAGCATTAGTCTTAATGGGTTTGGCAGGATTTTAAAATAATCAAAACAAAGCAGGTTAAAAGGTTCCAGGAGGGAGGGATGTGGTGACTGCCTGAGCTTAGACCACAGGGTAAGCTCAGCTTAGTCCCAGAACAGCTCCAAGGCCTGAAGCCAAGGGTCTGTTCTGAATAGAAAGCCGTGGTGACTTTATCAGGGAAATTAGCGCGCGATTAGAGCTGAAAAGAGCCACGAGTCTTAACACATATTTAGCCTTCCCAGGATCAGGTGTCCCATGCGGAGCTTAATTTCCCCCTTTTCACTCAGGCAGTCAGGAGACTGAAAGGGATGCTTGTCAGGGAAGCATGAGGGAGGAAGGAGTGTGGGGAGCCGTACTGCCACCAAGTGAGCGGGTGCAGATCTGGCTGTTTGGCTTGGTGGAGGGCGGACTCTTTCTCTCCTGATTTCTGTACCTAAACCATGCGCTGCAACCAAGAACCCATCTTTGGTCAGGTTGGGTGCTGTATTTTTCATATATGGCCAAAACAGTTTTGAAGGTAAAGTGGGCCCTCAATCGAACGGAGATGAAGGGCATTCTTTTTCTACCTAGCTTTTCCTTAATGGCCCATTGTTGTGTTTCTGCCTCAGGAACTAAAACTCGAGGCTGCAGCTTCCATTGTGAATGGCCGACACGGGAAATGTCTTGGGGAAACCTGGGGACAGACCGAAGTGATGCAGCTGCCCACAGCTGTCCCTGGATTCCCTCTCACTTCTGATCAAGTCTCCTCTGCAGCCAGGAACCCTTATCTCCCAACTCTGCGGATCTGGCCAGAATAGGCAGCAGAAGGGCCTCGTTCTGAAACAGGCCAGGCATTCTCAAATAGTAGTAAGAATGTAGGGAGCCTGTCACGGCTCCCAGCTGTCTATGTGACAAGGAAGAGCTACCCAAAGGCTGTGCAGCCGACCTGGCCAGAGACAGAAATGTGCCCCGATCCCTCTTGGACAGGAGACTCCCTCAGTTTTCCTCACACACAAACTCAAGAGAAACATAAGGCTGATCCTTAAGGAAATGGGAGTCTACAGACCTGGGCGACATTGTGGCTTGGTCTGGACTCAGAACATGAGAGTGTTTGGTCAGCAATACAATCTCTGTTTTACCTTCTTTGTCTGTTGGTGTGTTTTTCTCTCTCCTGCGACCCCTCTCTCTGACTTAGAAAATTCTAGATGTCCTCTTGTATTTGGGTTTTGTTTTTTCTTTTATTGCACAGACTTTGCTTTTTCTTCAAGCTCATGTCAGAAGAGGATCACCACTCACCTTCCAATTTCGTAAGTCTGTCCCTTCAGGCACACAGGGGATGTTATTCTAACGGAGCAGCTGCTAATTCACAGGAAGGAGTCTGAAGGATTTGGGTTAGGTCGGAGAAGGTTAAAAGGTTTTGGGTGGATGACTGTGGTGAGTATCTTGAGTTCTAATCTCAGCATATGACTAGCAGCCAGTACCAGAACAGATCCAAGGCTGTGGTCACAGGGAGGTATGTCAGAGGACAAAGGAGGCCAGAGGACATTAACAGGGAACATTAGCATGGCTACCAAGGCCTGTATTTCCCAAGATTTTGAGTTCAGAGGTGTGTGTGTGTGTGTGTGTGTGTGTGTGTGTGTGTGGTAGGTAGAATCTCACAGTTAAATAGAAACCCTTCGAAGTATCTATTGTATCATGTACAGAGAAGAAGTTTAGACCTACTGTTTATCAAGAAATTTCTTTTCTTAAAGGAGCCTTCCTGCTGCACACTTGGCGGAGTTCCTCATTAGCATGGCCCTCCTGAATCGGGAGATCTGGTCACAGATTCTCTAATCATGCTCTGTCTTCCCAGGATGGAGGAGCCGACGGGTGCTGGGGAGCCCTTTGTGAATTTACATTTCCTTTAATATGCATCTGGCACAGATGGTTTCCAGGTTGTCTCCCATCCATAAGTCTTCTTTCATCAAGGGCTGATCAGAATTTAGTGCAGGCAGGTTTAAAGGCACAAGCTTTTAGGCTTGGAAATGTGCATATAAATAAAAATGTTGCTGTAGCGGCTCCATTGTTAATGAAAGAAAAATGATCCATGTCCTCTTCTGGGATAACGGTGTCTCTGAATATATTTATTTCGAGATTTAGGTGCTGGGGGAACTGGTCACAAATCACAGAGCAACCATTAATGAGCCTCTGTCCCTACCTGTTAAGCTTATTAACTGCCTGTTACCTGCAGCTCTGTGTCCCACTTGGGGGAAAAGAATGGATTCTTCAGCAAGGCAAAGGCTCAGAAAAATACAGAAGTTAATCAAAAGCATGGGGGAGAGGGGGTCTAGAGATGCAGGCAGACATGTGCCGGCTGAGAACATTGCGGGGCTGGGAGGGAAGATCTGAAGCTGCCTGGTTTGAAATTCTGTTAATTGTTTCCATGTTTCCTGAGCCAGTGTCCTGCTCTGTGGCTTTCTTCTCTTCAAGGAACCTGTGTGTTAACTGGCGATCATGTTCTACAAACCTAAATCAGGTTGATTTGAGTTTAGGGCAGTTCCGTGTGAGTAAGGGTTAAAGCAACAAAAGCCTCAACAGTGTGACACCATAGGAAGGGGGCCTTGCAAGGAGACACAGTTATACAGTATTACAATGATAGCCACTTTTAGGCTTCTCATTCATCAGAGAGTTTGCACTTGATCTTTTCTAAATATTATTCATGGGATGACTTCTTACACGTGTGAAACAGAAGCAGGGAGGGAAGAAAAGCTTATTGAGAGGGATGGAGGCTTCATGAGTCACTTGGCAAAGTCTGGGGTTTAGTTCATGGAGAGGAAGAAAGAAGCTACTCTTGACGGGTACAAAGGTCATCAGGCCTTAGTAGGTGTGTGCATGCCAAAGAGATGCCTGCCTTGGAGAATGAGAACCAAGGAGAAGGAGAGTTACCGATCATAGGAAGAACATGGACAGATCTGTACAGGCAGGGAGACAGCCCAAAGTCCAAAATCCCACCCTCTGATCTTGTTCCTCAATGCAAATATTTCTGTAAACTTCTCAAGAGCTTCTCATCCTTAAGGCAGAAGTCTCTTTTTATTGAAAGTAGCAAGCAGAACTTTTAAGCCATTTGAAGGCAGATATAAAAACTGAAAATGAAAATGCCTTGGCTATATAATTAATTAAAGGGCTCATCTTAAATTTAGAAATCGCTTGAATAAAAGAAGACAAAATTGCATTCCTATGACTCTGTTAATTATAGCTATTTTTCCTCGTTTTTTCCCCCTGCTACCATTGCAGCCATGTCTTATGTATCACTTGGTTCCAGGCGTTGTAATCAATCTACTGTACCATAAACAGCGTGCTGTGCACACAGTAAATGATAACATCATTTAACCAGACACAAGGAAAAAAATCTTGCCACCTCATCCATCGTATCTCAGGACAGCCTTGAGAGAGTTCTTTACTGACTGAACAAGGCAGACAGGATTTTACGAGTTTTACTGGAGCAGGGAAGGCAAGCCCATAGCCTTCCCACAGAAAAACACCCACTGTGACAAAGCTCCACAGACAAATCTGTCACCCTGTGCCCAGAACAGTGCCTGGCACATGTGGGCACTCAATTACTGCATGTCAGCCCAATCACTACCTCTGAATGCTAGCTTGTAGTAGGAGCTGCGAGCAGGCCTGCTTTTCATCCCGCCAGGCTCCCGCATGGTTAGCTTATGCCCCAAAATAACAACACACAAATTGTATTCTTTTAAACACTGCCAGGCCCATTAGTTCTAGCCTCTTCTTGGCTAACTCTCATATCTTTATTAACCCATTTCTATTAATGTGTGTAGCACCACAAGGTGGTGGCTTACCGGGAAAGATTCAGCATGTCTGACCTGGCGGCTGGCTCCATGGCATCTGACCCAGAGATGAGAGGCATGGTGATTGCCTAACTTTCCTTCTTCCCAGCATTCTGTTCTGTATATTCCACCTATCTAAATCCTGCCCTAGCAAAAAGCAAAGGCAGTTTCTTTATTAACCAATGAGAGTAACACATAGATGACCCTCCCACATCATTAGCTCATGTGATGGACAGTAAGTTTTTTAGGGAATTGTTCTTAACTACAGGAAGGGGTGCTTTGACAGTTGAGACCAACCTAATATGAATCTCTTAGTGACCACGACATCACTACTATGTCATACCCAACTCCTTCAGATCTGATTGTCTTCCCTTTCCTCTTTAAACACACCAATTGTGAATCCGTTCAGCTCTCCATTCTAGTACTCCCATACCCCCAGGGCCTGCATGCCTGAGTGCGAATCAAGAGTCAGCTGGATCCACTTCTAAGTCTCTCCTGCCCAGTTATCCTTCACATTGTCACCAAGGAACTTAGTCTCATATACACTGAAGACGAGTGGAAGGAGAGAAAGTCGTTTCTATGAAAAATACATTGAACATGCTAGAGGACCTCAATAGAGTCAAGTGCTTAAGAAATGTGTGTACCGTGTGTGGGCAAGGCACCTGTAAGTGGTGGGGAGCAGTGCCCGCAGACAGCAGAAATAGGCGCTCAACCTTAAAGACACAGAATCTGGAAACAAGTGATGTGGGTGTGGTAAGATTTCTATGGACTTGAGGCTTAACACAGGATGGCAATTTATACCTCCATTTGGCAAACAGTTCCCCAGAGAGTGCACATAAAATGCTCAAAGGGCAACAAAATGGTGCCTGGATATTATCTGGGATGCATGGACTTTTTTTTTTTTTTTAAGGGAGTTCACTGTTTTTATAATTTCTCTAGTTGAACGATGACATTTGTCCCCTGGTACGTGATGGAGGAAGGTCATTGGTTAATTAATAAAGAAACTGCTTGGCCTGATAGGTTAGAACATAGGTGGGTGGAGTAAACAGAACAGAATGCTGGGAGGAAGAGGAAGTGAGCTAAGATGCCATGTGCCACTCCTCTCCAGAGCAGATGTGATGAAGCAAGCTGCCAGGTCAGACATGTTGAATCTTTCCCAGTAAGACTGGTGCTACACAGATTACTAAATATGGGTTAGGCAAGATAAACCACCACCTCGTGGTGCTACACACATTAATAGAAATGGGCCAAGCAGTGTTTATATGAATACAGTTTGTGTGTTGTTATTTTGGGGCATAAACTAGCCAGGTGGCCGGGAGCCAGGTGGCAGGAACGCAGTCCGCAGCTCATTTCTACAGGTACGTGTGCATCTTTAGAGCTCTCCTGAAAAAAATGAGCGTGTTCCATCCCACCCCACCCCTGAAGAATCAGAGCATGGAGAATCGGCAGGGCACCTCTGTAGTGAAGGCACCGTGACTGATAGTCACACTCCTGGAAATGTCAGTCCTGAGGATGCAGCTATAGCTTCCAGGCAACAGGTGAGGCAGGCAAGTGTGCTTCTCCTGAGACACCTTCGGGAGCAAGCCCAGCTTCCAGCAGCTGCTGTCTAATAAGTCAGCACATGCTGGGTCATCTCTCCTGCTGCCTCTTTCCCTGACTTCTTCTTTTTCCCCAACCTTTTTAAATTTTATTTTTGAGATTATATTATAATTACATTTCTTCTTCCCTTTTCTTCCCTTCAACCCCCCCTCCCACAGACTATTTCTTCAAATTCATGGCCTCGTTTTTTTTACTAATTGTTGTGCATGCATATATGTATATATACATACCTATGTATACATATATATATTCCTAAATATATACCTGCTCAATATATTATCATGTTAAAGGGGTGACCATTTGGAACCAGGCAGCCAATTGATATCTCTGGGAGAAGGCCACCTCTCCTTCTCCCTGATTTACGCAGGTGCCTTTAGTTCTTTGTGTAGGCTGAGGCCCTGTGGACTTCTCTCTACACAGTTTGCATGTTCATGGGTGTCATTGTTCAGCCCACATTTGGGCAGTCGTGTTAATGACTTTTGGGTGTACCTTCTGGCATTCCTAAGAGACACAACATCACAGCAAACTCGCTGACCCTCTGGCTCCCACAATCTTTCGGCCCCCTCTTCTGCTGTGTTTCCTGAGTCCTGGTTATTGGAGTGTGATGTAGATGCACTGGGACTGGGATCCACAAAGCTTCATTTTGATTGGTTGTAGTTTCTATAATAGTCTCCATCTGTTTGAAAGAGAAGTTTAATTGATGAGGGGTGAAGATAACGCTTATTTATGGGTATAAGGACAATTGCTTGTAGATTGTTAGTGATGGTTTACTAAATTAGTCATTTTGGATTCTCCACCAATACCCATGGTTTCAATAGCACTGAGTTGTTAGCTAGGTTTCCAGCACCAGTTATGATCTGCATCTAAGCAATTAGTACAGTTAGAGACCTGTTGGTTACCTCCTAGGTATGTGTGCCACTACCACACTCTTAGGAGTGTCATGCCATGCTGGTCACTGATATGATTCATAGACAACATTGACTGCCTCCCTCTTCTGGCAGTTTACATAGGAACCTTCTGGTACCATGAAAGATAGTGCTCAGAATTGGGGCTTTCAAGTCAGTTTCAGCTCAAGAGTCTGGGGCCTCATCTCTGAAATGCATGATGCCTTTTCTTTCACCTTCCAGCACTGGCGTGTAACTAAGGGCAGCAAAAATAGGCTTTATATTATTTATATTAATAGGGAGACTGTTGGGTGGCCCTGATCAACATCTCAGAGGAGGACTTCTTATGTCTAGTATGAAGTTTTTGTTAGATTATCTTTGGCACTCTCAGTCCAGATGAGAAAAGCTTACTAAAACTATATATGTATATTTATAAATAGAATTATGTGCATTATAGGTCTTTTAGGTAAATGTTTAATATCAAATATTAAATGATTCCTTGTGGCATTTTCAAACACCCTTATTTTTATTTTACCCATCTCTCCCTCTTCCATATTTATTTAAATTTTCCCTCCCTAGTGAGCCCCCTTTCCTATCTCCCCTATCAATTCACCTGTATACTGCTACTCCCCTTTGCCTTCCTCCTGCCTATGTATGTATTTACCTCCTTCCCATTTCCTAAATACCTCCCATTTCCCATTTTCCTAATCAGGTATTTTGGTCCCATTTGACATTCCTGGTTTCTGTAGTTACTAATGGCTGTGTACTCACATCTGAAGTTGTGGAGCGAGGAGCCTCCAATAAAAGAGACCCTGCAGCATTTGTCTTTTTGGGGTGTGGGTTACCTCACTTTTCTAGTTCTACCTATTTACCTGCAGTCTCATGATTTCATTTTTCTTTACAGTTGAATAGTATTTTGTAATGTATATGTATCACATTTTAATTATGCACTTATAGGCTATAGGTCATTTATGTTGTTTTTATTTTCTAACTATTGTGAATGGAGCAGCAATGACCATGACTGAGTAAGTCACTAGAGTGTGATAACAAGCCTAGTGAGCGTATGTCAAGAACGGGTGTCTCTGGTCATACGGTGAATTTGTCTTTATCTTTTTGAGAATAGTCCACCCTGATTTCCATAGTGGCTGCAGCAATCTGTCACCCCACCAACAGCGAATGAGGGTTCTCCCTTTTCCTGAACCCCTTCCAACATTTGTTGTCAGTTGTTCTGTTGATCTTTGCCAGTCTGATTGGGGTTAGATAAAGTTTAAAAGTTCAAAGTTGTTTTTATATATATTATATTTAATTGTTAATGGTGATGAAGATTTTTAAGATGTTTCTTAGGCTTTTTTTTTTTTTCGTCCTTTGAAAGCACTGTTCAGGTCCGAAGATCATTTTTCAAAAGGATTTTTTTTTTTACTTTTGTATTTTGAGGATTTTGTTATTCTGGATATTAGTCCTCTATCAGATGAAGAGCTGACAGAGTTTCTCTCTCATTCTGTGGGCTTCCTCTTCACCTAGTTGATAGTTTTTTTTAGCTTTCAGAAGGTTTTTATTTTTGTGAAGTCCCACTTGTCAATTTTGGCTTTAATTCTTTACACATGGAGTCCTATTCAGGAAGTCCTTTCCTGCATCATGTAGGTTACTGCCTTTTTTAAAAGCAGCTTCACTGGTTTAGGTTTCAAGTGTATGGCCTTTGATCCACTTGGAGATAAGTTTTGTGCAAAGCAATACTCTTCTAATTTCATTCTTCTGCACATGGATGTTCCGTTTCCTGCAACCATTGTTGACGATGCCTTCTGTTGACCAGTTAATATTTTGGCATCTTTGTTAAATGTTATGTGTGCTCATGTTAGGACCTTCAGTTTTGTTCCATTGGTGTACTTGTCTGTTTTCCTGTCAGTACCACACAGATTTTATTGTTCTGGCTCTCTATTATATGCTGAGATCTGTAGTGGCAACCCCTCCTGTATTCTTTTTGCTTACTATTGTTTTGGTTATGTGGAGACTTTTGAGGTTTCATATACACTTTAGGGTAATTTTTTTTCTATTTCTGCAAAGAATGAGATGGGAATTTTGACTGGGATCGCACTGAGTCTGCAAATATATTTGGTAAAATGGTAATTTTCACAATGTTAATTCTACCAATATATGGGAATGTCTTTCCATTTATGAGAATCTTTCTTTACCTCTTTCTTCAAGGATTTAAAGTTTTCATCGTAGAAGTCCTTGTTTAGGTTTATTCACAGATATTTTATTTTATGTAAGCCTACTGTGAATGGGTCCACGATCTCCTTTCCTGTGTGTTCGTTGTTGTGTATAGAAAAGCTATTGAGTTCACAGTTTCGTGCCATGTTACCCAATTTGCTTACCATTTCCAGAAGTTTTCTCAGACTTCTGTGGATTTCTAATGTATGGTATCATATCCTCTTCAAATAGTGATAGTTTGAGTTCTTTCCTTATTTTTTTCCCTTACCTTATTATTCAAGTGCTTAGAGCACAATGCTGAGAAGTATCGGGAATAGTTGACATCCCTATCTCATTCCTGACTTCAGTGGGATTGCTTCAAGATTTTCTCTGATTAGGATGCTGTTGGCTGTGGGTGTCTGTCTTTATATGGCTTTTGTTGTGCTGAGGTGAGTACAATCTAGCCCTACTCTGAAAAACCTTTAACACAAAGGCATGATCTTTTTCTTTTGTTGTTCTTATTTGTTTTTCTTTTTTGTTTGTTTGTTTGTTTTCAAGGCATGTTCATTCATGTCAAAGGCTTTTTCTGCATTAACCAGATGCTTATTTGAGTTTTATTCTTTAAGGCCATTTATGTGGTTTATCTCATTATTGACTGCTGTATGTTGAACTATGTTTACATTGCAGGGGTAAAGCCAACTTGGGTTTTATGGTGTCAATTTTAAGTTTTATTGTATTGTGGTCAGATTCAGTGGGTGTTTTATCTCATTTTGAAATTGTAAAGATTTGTTTTGTGTCCTAGGATGTGTGCTATTTATAAAAGGTTCTAAGTGCTGATGAGTAAAATGTATATTATTTGGTGTTTGGGTAGAATATTTTTATAGATATCTGTTAAGTCCTTTTGATGCATGAGGCCAGATAACCTATTAAGGGAAGTGAGATATTGAAATAACCTCCTATTAATGGATTGATATTAATTTGTATGATGTGGGATGCCCTTCTATATGCTGTGAATATGTCTTATTACCATTGGTTAATAAAGGAACTGATTTGGTCAATAGCCAGGCAGAATAGAGCCAGGTGGGAATCCAAGGAAAGATAAAGGGAAAGAGGAGGTAGAGTCAGGGAGATGCCAGCAGCCACCAGAGAAGTAAGATGTGAGGTAACAAGCCACAAGCCTCTTGGTGAAATGTAGGCTGATAGAAATGGGTTCATTTAAGATGTAAAAGCTAGTCAATAATAAGCCTGAGCCATTGGACAAAATTTTGTAATTAATATTAAGCCTCGGAGTGGTTATTCAGGAATTGGTGGGTGGGAGAGAATCTTTCAGTTATATCTGTGTCTTTAAATGTGATAGTAGACGGTTTTTTTTTAAGATTTTTTTTATTACATATACAATACAGTGTTCCGCCTCCATGTCAGAAGAGGGCACCATATCTCATTGTAGATGGTTGTGAGCCACCATGTGGTTGCTGGGAATTGAACTCAGGTCCTCAGGAAGAACAGTCAGTGTCCTTAACCTCTGAGCCATCTCTCCAGACGTTTTATGAAATTGGGCAACGTAGATTTGGTGCACACATATTTAGGCTACTAATGTCTTCTTGGTAAATGTTCCCTTGATAAGAATATAGTGTATTCCATATTTCTTAAGATTAGTTTTAGTTTGAAATCTATTTTGTCAGACGTTATGATAGCAATGCCTGGTTGCTTTCTGGTCCCATTAGATTGGAGTACTTTTCTTCATAACATACCTTAGAGGGTCAAATGACCCTTTCACAGGGGTTGCCTAAGACCATCAGAAAACACAGATATTTACATTACAATTCATAAGTAGCAAAATTACAGTAACAAAGTAGCTGTAATTGGTATAATGGCTGTAATGGTTGGGAGGGGTAACATGAGGAACTGGAGAACAGGGCTGTAGCGTTAGGGAGCTTGAGAATCACTGCTCTAAAACACTACCCATGTTTAAAAACTGTTGTGTGTTTCTCATTACTGCAATGTGTGTTAGTTGTGCTCACTGTATTGGTGAATTTTGGTGTTGGTGTTTGTGTTTTTAGTGCTATTTTGTGTTTTAGGCATTTTATACTCATTTCTTTCCACAGTCTCTCTGCTATGCTCATTCCTCTCTTTTGCCACAAGGAAAGCATTTTCTTTAGTATTTAGTATTTCTCTATTTTCTTTAGATTTGGTTTGTTGGATGTAGTTTTTTTTTTTAGACTTTTTATGCATAGAAAGCTTTTCTTTGCCTTCTATTATGGCAGAGAGTGTTGCTGGGTATATTATTCTAGGTCGTATTTCATAGCTTTTTAGAATATAGAATTCATTTTTGCAGGCATGTCTGTCTTTCGAAGTTTCCATTAAGAAATAACAACTGTTATTTGGATACATGACTTGATTTTATTTTCTCTTACAGCTTTCAATTTTATACTTTTTTGTTATGTGTACTCAGTGTTTTAACTACAATAGGCTGTAGAGATTTTACTTTTTAGGTCTTGACTACATGGTGTTCTATGTGATCCTTATATTTCTCTAGGTGTGTCCTTCTTTAGTTTGGGCAAGTTTTCTTCTATGATCTTGTTGAAGATTTGGTTTGTGCCATTGGCTTAGGATTCTTCTCCCTCATCTATGCTTATACTTCAAAAGTTTGTTTTTATCATGATATTTCACATTTCCTGTGTGTATCCTTTCCTGTGTGTTTATAAACTTTTCATGTTCCTTTTTCATTTGGTCTAGATTCTCTAGCTTATCTTCAGCTTGATATTGTGACTTCTGCTTGATTCATTCTACCTGAAAGGCTTTCTTATGGGTTTTCTGTTTGGAGTCCTGGGTTTTTCAATTCCACCTTCATTTCAGCTTGGGCTCTTTTCAGTGTTTCTATTTCCTGATTGAATTCTGTCCTCCATCATTAGGCTGTCCTTATCATTTCCATCAGCCATTTGTCTGGGTTTTCTTGGGCGTCACTCCGAAGTTTAGTTTCTAAGCTTGTTCACTTTGACTTCATTGGACTGTTTCTTTGCATCTTATTTAAACCCCTTGAATTCTGTGATGGGGTTTATGATTGTTCTTTTTAATTTGGTGTCCTGGGGTTCATCCAGGTAATTTTCACTGACAAACGTTTCTCGAGGACTGGTTGGTTTTGGAGAAATGTTACAGGCTTGAACTTTCTGTATTTTTGTTATTCCTGGAAATGCTATCTGGGCATGTGAACTTTCTTGTTTCTGAGTTTGTTATGTATAAAACAACTTGAGGAAGAAGTGCAGATGTGGGGTTAGCTGAGTCTGGAGGTTGGGATGTCTGGAATGGAGTCAGGTGAAAAGAGAGGAACTGTTCTGGTATACAAGATATGTTTCCTGTTCCTAGCCTGGAGTATGTAGACAGATCTGATTGGGTAGAAAGTTTTGATATGAAATAGGAGAGTACTGTGGTTTGGGGGATATGTAGAGGGAGTTCTGACCCAAACCTAGAGCTCCTTCCAGCAAGAAAGGACAGAGAATGCTGGTACACTGGCTGTAGGGCCCAGATGAAGCTGGTGAGCTACAGCAAAGCATGGGTGTGGAGGTTAGAGTACTCACTTAGACCCTAGTGGAGGAAGGAGTAAATCTGGACCTACTAGGGTGATGGAGGCTGTTAGGAAGGGACTTGTGGGTGGATACATGTAGGGAAGATCCTACAGGAAGCCTAGAGCCAGCTGATATATCGGGAAGCTGGCTAGGGTTCCATCACCAGGTATGACTTTCTTCATGATGAGTAGGCCTTCAGGCTAACTAGATAGCTGTTGGTTACCACCACCATGTGAGTGCCACTTACTGAACCTTTATGCATAGTTGCCATGTTAGCAATTATCATGGTTCATTTACTTTTCAAGCTGGTTAGGAAAGTTTAATTGTCTCTCTTGCTTGGCAGCTTGCCTAGTCTTTTCTGGGACCATTGGAGCTAGACTGCAGGAGTGAGACTTTCAGGTAAGATCTAGCTCTAATCATTGGAGTCTTCCTCAGTGTGCAGGGTCTTCAGCAATAGGGGTCCACCGTCACCCTTTGAGAGGCAACCGAGGATTAAGTCTGTATTCTGTATTGTTTAGGGAGTCATGTAGACTGCCCTGACTAACCATGCAAAAGGAGGTTTCTTGGGATGTCAAATGTTCGTAAGATTGTGAAGAGAGAAGAAACCTTATTCTATTCAGTGTTGGAAGGAATGCAAATCAGTATTGCCACTTAGCAAATCAGAGTGGAGAATCCTCCTAAAACTTAAAATAATTCTATCATGTGACCCAGCTATACCACTCCTTGGCATTATCCAAAATCATATGCTTGAACATCATACTCCATCAGCAATGTTCATTGCTGTCCTATCCACAACAGTCAAGAAATGGGAACAAACTAAATGGTCTTCAACAGATGAATGGATAATGACAACGGCAATGCAGTAATATATACACTGGAATACTATTCAATTGTAAAGAAAAATGGTGACCTAGAAAAGATTATATTGGATGAGGTAACCTAGACCTAGAAAGGCAAAGGTTGTATGTTATAACTCATCTGTGGTTTGTAGCTCCAAATCTTCAGAAGTGAGTTTACCAGGTAGACTAACCACAGCAGCCAGGAAAGTATACGGGAACCGTAGGTCAAGCGTGGAGGCACTTGAACATGGCATGGCAGTGTACAGGAGATAGGAAGTGAGCAATAGCAGGATGGGCAGGAACTCCATCTGGGGAGGAAGGAGGAAGGTCAACACAGAAGGAGAAGGAATGGCAAATAGCACAAAGGTTACTTGACAAAGCCTCAAGGGATCAATTTATGTCTTCCTAAAATTATTCAAAATACTTCTAAGTGTATCTAGAAGCGGACTTTCAAAATTATTCAACGTGTCCACGATTTGTCGTCAGATTTCTGGGTTTCTTGTATTCCTGTGTGCTTTCCTTCTTCTTATGCCAACCCCACAGGTTCTTAATGCTTGTAACCACTCTGGTTAGAAAGTGACTTGCTATGGGAGTGAAGGAGAGGAAGCAGGAGACGCCTTACAGAGAGCTGGCCTCAGAGCAAACTGCCTAAATAACACAATGGTGTCTGTGACAAACTCTGGTGTCCCTGCAGTAGGGCTCTACTCTCTACTCTATTGTTCCACCAAAGGAATGCTCGTCTCCCTCATAGCTTTCGGAGGCATCTTTTGCTTTGTTTGCTGCCCACATGCACTAGCTCTTTAAAAATATTTAATTTTTGTATGTGTGTGTGTGTGTGTGTGTGTGTGTGTGTGTGTGTACCTGAGTGTATGCATGTACAACTTGTGTGTGCGGGAGACCACAGAGTTCAGTTGGCTTTTCTGGGACTGGAGTTACACATGGTTAAGCTGCCGTGTAGGTGCTGAGAACTCAGCCTAGGTCCTCCGTAGAGGAGCAAGTGCTCTGAACCAGCAAGCCATCTCTGTAGCCCTGTTTTACTTGTCTTCTGGCATTTAACATTTGAGCTCATCCTGTCTCATGCACTATTGCTATAGTCTCCATTTCACACGTGAAGGAACGTTCCAAGAGGCTCGCCTAAGATGCTATAGTTGATGGCCAAGGGTTCTGTCTCCAGAATCCGCTCCCTTTGCAACAATGTTTTCTGGGAAGTGAGGGAAATGGGTGTCAGGAAGCATTACCTCCTGACCTTTGAGGTAGGGTCCATTGAAGAAACTTTTAATGAAAGTATACTTTCCAATGCGCTAATTTGATGTCGTGGTTTCCCCCTGAAAAATGGTAACTCTGCTCAAATAAGTGGTTTTTCAGGAGAAATAGCAAAATTTGTCATGGCAGACGACAGCTGGATCATTGGAAAAATTTACCAGAGGCCCCAGAGAGGCTGTGAAGAGAGTCCTGTTCACAGAGCTCTGAAGCCACATCTTAGACAGTCAAGCCACATCTTAGACAGTCAAAGATGCCTTCAGATTGACAAACTTAAACAAACAAGAAAATCACATGGGGCTCCAATTAGACCTTCTGATAAAGAAAGTGTGGTTTTGTGTATTTGTGTTTGCTCTAATAAGAAGGTGCAGTTTAGAGGAAGCCACTTTATTTCAGATGAAAGAAAAAAAGAAAGAAGAAGCAGTTTCCCATATACTCTATTTCAGCTTCTCAGGTCTGACTTTCATGTTCTTAGAGTCATCTAGTTCTGGAGTAGCAATGACCTCCTTGTTTAGGACATAAACATGACCTGTGCTGAAGCTGATGGTGATGGTCAAGCCCCAGTGAAATCTTGTAAGACTCTGCTCTTTTAATTGGTTCCTGGAATGGACATTCGTGGTGAATAAATCCTCACAACCCTGGGAAGAAGTCTGAGGTCATTTCCATATTCAGAAGAAAAATGTTTCACCTCATGAAAATGTTAATGGTTAGCATTAATTGGAAGCAGAGGTCAGGCCAGGAGTTCCCTGTAGGAGCTGAGAGCCTCAGAGCCCTCTAGGGCAGGTAGAGTACATCTGTAGGTAACCGATTTATAGAGCCAGGCAGAGAAGATGTTACCTTAATTTTTCTTTGCTTCTCTTCCTTCCTTACTGGTCTGTTTCTGACTTTGTTCTTAGAGTCTATGTGCTCTTGTTCTCCCTGCTCTCCCTTCATTTCAGCTGCACGTTCCAGCACCTGCTAATGTTTTGACATGAGCATCAGAGACCAGAAATGAGAAGGAAAGAGGACCACACCAGGAGAATGCTGACTTCAGAGGAAGCAATCATGAGACATCAACCAGAAAATTATGAAGTCAATAATACATGGGGAATCTCCTTTCTCATGTGTCTGTCTAGTTATCTTTCTTTTTAATCTTCTTTGACAGATCAATGTGTAATAAAAATGCAAAATAGCTGCCATATATTAATTTTAGCTCAACCTTACTTGAAAATTATGCATATTGTACTGATTTTGGTTTTTGTTAGTTAACTTATTTTCTGTCCAGGACACAATGGAACACAAACACAGACAAACAAGACATGTCCAACTGAAAAGGAATCAATATGTCCCTAGTATTCACAATGATAATCAACATTCATATAGGATGTATCACTTTCAGGTACCATTTTTAAATTTTTACATGGATTGGCCCAATTCTCCTACAATTCTATGAGTTAAGTCCCATTTTTACTCCTCTCCATCTTCTGAAGTAGAGGAAATGGGCACATAAGCTTAATTAATTTCCAAAGCCACATACCTAATGACCAGGAGAAGCATAGCTGGAAATCGTAGTCCAGACTCCATCCCTGACACGACCATATTATGATGATCCCTCAGACACACTCTTCTAGGTATGATGAGCAAATACACATGCACTTCTCAGTGCCCAGTGACCAGGCAGACTCTTGATACAGGGGACAAGGGCACATGACCACTCTGCAGGAACTAGAGAACACAAAGGTTTAAAGACAATATAACGTACAACTCAGTCCCAAGTGCTCCTACTAGAGAATCCAGGTTTCACAAGTATTATTTGCATTGATTTTGAAAAAAAAAAAAGCTTGTACTTTGTCAGGCTTTTTTTTTTTTGCTAATTTTATACTGTAATAAGACATACATTCTTTAGAAATGCTTCTTCACGGCAACTTACAATGTCACATCTTCATTTTTCTTTTCTCTACGGCTGTTGCTTGCCACAGCCTAGCATTTCCTATCCAATAAACAGAAGTTCCTTTGCCTCCAAAGCAGTTTCATCTGAGGCTGTTGCAACCTGGAAGCTTGGATTCTTTTGCCAGAGAGCAAAGCCAGTTGGCTCAGAAGCAGTGACTGGGGGTGACTGACAAATCTTGAATCCCTTTGAAGATGAGGTTTCGAAGGATCTCCTTGGGGGACAGAGCCACCTACTTCAAAGCTACACATTGCTGCTTCTGTCCTAGCCTCACCACAGCTAGGCTCATGCTGCAGTTAGCCAGCCAGCCAGCCATGGTTGCTGCTAAATGAATGGGGGGGAAGTTGGCTTTTGTATATGTGAGTATTGTTGAACGGAAAGACCTATCTAAATACAGGTCTGATGAGGGGATCTAGGTAGAAGGAGGGAGATGCACATTTTCCTTTAAAGCACAGCTATTGGCGTGGACCTCTTCAGCCTTAGCCAATGGAGCTGGCTGTGTTTTGAATTGTTTCCTGCTTGGACCCACGGTGCTGCCAGTATGGGCTCATGGAGAGTGGCCAGTTTGAATGCTGCCTCTGGCTATATGCTGTTGTACAAGGTAAGTTTGTTGGCACTCAAGTTTCAGCCAAATATAGCTTTATGAGTCATATTTTCCACACGGAGAGGAAGCTACCTCCAGTTTTGGAACCATTAAGTCAACTTCAAATTTTCTGTCTTTGATAATGTTTTAACTGTAGAGTTTCCTTCCACTTGATGAGTTTGGGTAGCCATTTTGGTTGAATTTTATCATGTTATTGTCAAGATGGTTTCCAGGGACAACAAATGACTCTGTGAGTCTCATTTAGTAGACATTTTCATTGTGTTAGGTGTTAAGGTCACAGAACTTTGTGCACATGGTCATTTGGTTGATGATTATAGGAGGCCCTGGGTTATATTGTGTACTGTCTCACCTGATAAGCCCTGCTTTCCTAGATGGCCTGAGTTTACATCCATGCAGTTACAGACAGTTTGATTGAGAACATTCATTATAATTCTTTGTCTAGGGGGCCCAGAGTAGATGTCAACTAGTGGGAATTTTACCATGGTGGGATAGAAAAATGGGGTTCCAACTAGAAGTCTATCAGCTTAGAAAATAATACAGTCTGCAAAATGCTTACTGTGCAAGCATAAGACCCAGGTTTGGACCACAGAACCTATGCAGAAAAGCCAGATGCTTGCGATTCTAGCACTAGAGATGGATAGACAGATAGGTGAATTCCTGGGGCCCACTGACCAACTAGTTCAGTCTTGTCAGTGAGCCTCAGGCCAATGAGAGAGCCTGTCTCAAGAAAGCTGGGCCAATATCACATGAGAAACGTTGCCGAAGGTTGTCCTCTGCTTATATTTAACATATGCATGCACACATGTGCATGCACACCTGCACACACGTGTACTCACATGAAAATGTACACAAATGTGCACACAGATACATGCACACATGAGCACACAACAAAAGAATTCTAACCCCTGGATCTGCCATTGATGATGTGACAGATGATTTAAAAAGTATCTTCCTGATCCTCAGTCTTCTCATCTATGGAATAGATGATAGCAACATCTAGAGCCCATAAGAGAACTGCCTATTTCTATCTATCTATCTATCTATCTGTCTGTCTGTCTGTCTGTCTGTCTGTCTATCTATCATCATCTACCACCTATCTATCCATCTATCAAACATCTCGGTATATCAATCTATCAATCTATCATCTATTTTGTATCTATTTATCTATAATCTTCTATCTATATACACATGTACAAACATATACAAGTACCTGGGCTCCAACAGGTACTTATTAAATTTATTTATATGTCATATATGTCATGTTGTGTATGTGTGTGTGTGTAAGGAGAGTGGGCGGGGAGAAATAAAGTAGGATGGAGAATTCAGCAAAAAAAAAAAAAAAAGAGAGAGCTTGAGGGAAAAGGAGAAACTGACTTAGAAATAACTCTACTGCAAGTCAGAAGAATGCTGATTTGCAATGCAGCTGGGAAATCCTTTCCACTCAGGGCTGCTTAATAATTGCACAGAGATCCTTCACGGTGTGTTTGGGGGCTCTCTCCGTATTTGATGACTTGAGGCTTTTCTCTCTTCTATTCCCTCTCTCATGTTTTCTGAGACAGGCTTTGCTTCCTCTGAAGCAGCATTTTTGTGCAAAGGCAGAGGCGTCTGGGGATCTGGGTCTACTAAATATGAAGCAAATGAAACTAAACTAGGTTGCCAAACTGGCAAGACTGCTGGAGAAGTCAGTCCAGACACAGTCATGCTCAGACAGCTGTTTGCAGCTGGTTAAACAGGAGTTATACTGAAGCAGCATGGGGTGTCTGTTAAGTATAATTGTCCAAAGGAAAGGAATCCCCTTTCTCCTTGCTTTATGACCCATTTATTAGTTTTTCTGAATATGGGTAAACTGAGAAGTAAAGCCTTCAAAAACATTTTATTTAATAATCCTAGTCACCAAAGTTTATTATAGAAAATATATGTAATTCTACCATTCAAATAAGATCACTGTTAAGGTCTTAATATGATTGATTAATATTCAATCATATTTTATAATTTCATATTCCATTTTTACCAAATTATATGAAAAATTTAACATGATAGTTATTGGTTGAATTTTCTAAAACTGTTAGCATCTTACCCTCATCTTGCTCTATCAAATGTTGATAATTTTATGGTCAAGGCAGTATGTCGGATATCTATTTTAGTATAAAACACTGATTGACACTCATAACACTGTCTAGGTTGACTCTCACTTTTGTGGTGTTTCATGGTCTGATACTTTCCTAAGAATCTTGATGTCCCTTGTCTTGGTCACAGTTTTATTCAAGTTATTTTGAGAATCAAGCTGGTATCATGAAGGGAGGAAGAGCAGACATTACTTCTTCCACTATAACCAGCCTTCGTGGACTCAGATGGTCTTCACTTGAAAACTTGCAATGTATTTTAATAAAGATTCTGAGAAGCAGAATTTCCATATTGTATTGACTTTTTTGTATGTGCTATCTGAAAACTGGACTTCAATCTTCATTTGGATTTCAGTTATGAGCATGTCTCAGAATCCATGGTGCTGTGTCTTCTTGAGGTGGTAGCTCATTCCCGGGGCTGGCTCCCATTGACCCACAGTGCTCTTAGATCTTGTCATTGGCACTGAGAAACCTTAACACTTCAAGTGACAGTAGATTATCCCCTGAGTTGTCTTTCTGCTTCTCTTATGGCGAAAGGAGGCTTTCACGACCCCATGCCCTGCGCTATGACTTAGCGCAGTCATATGACTTAGCACGGTCAGTGAGGAGATGCCCAATAAAGTTTTCCTTGGAAAACACAGCAGTGAAGTTTATAGTCTTTTGAGTCATGAGAGAACAATACATCATTTGAGCTCTCAATAACTCTTGGTTTGATGCCTTCAATACTTCAATATCATTTAGTCAATAGTCTACTGTTCTCTTGACTTAAATATTCTCAGTTTCTCAAGTAGTTATTTTGAACTTCCCCCACTCAGCCATCCATACCTCCATTAGCTTGTGACACTCATGTAGGATGAATATGGTTACCCAGTATTTTATTCTTGAAATATTGTGCCTGTGTGAACCTTTTTCATATGATATCCAGTATGGCAAGTCATCAACCTAGTAACACAATATATTTTTGTGGCCAGGATAGAAGAATTCAGATAGTCCAAAATTAATAGCTCCCACACCCTGACAAGGTAAGCTATCTCTGCTTACCATAAACTTTTGTCCTTCTATAGTCTTTGATATAACAACTAAGACAGTGGTCATGTCTCCCTACTTGGTTTTATGGGGTATCCGTTTTATGTATTCTGATGTTGAGTTTTCCAGCATTCGATTTCAAGTGCACTTAGTTATGTTTAGGTCTTGAGTCTTAGAGCCATTTCATATACCTAGTAGGTGCTTAATAATTCTTCTCAAAATGCCTAAAATATAATTGTAAAGTAAACAGACACAATTAGAGCCATTCTGCTTGTGCTTCATTTGTCTCATTTTAATTTGTCTGCTCACTGTGTTTTATCTTCTTCTTCAAGTTGTTGAGAAGAAATAGATTGCTCTTTCATCTCCCAACATGCATTAATGCAAAAAACAGAATTTTTCTCTAATGGTCAGAGTGCTATAATTTAAACAAAATGGGAACAAAGGAAAAGACAAGAGTTAGATATAAATGGGCTTCTTTAACAGTACATGCTTTCTGTTCTATGGATAGTTTCTTATTTTAAAACTATGGACTAGTATCTTTCCTAGAGCGAAAAGAAAAGACATAGGTAAACCAAAATGATTGGTATTCAAGGAATAGTCTGGGGAATATTCACTATAGCTTGTCCTTTCAATGTGTCTTCTTTTGACATCTTCACCCTGGGTATCCTGGCAACAGAGCACTTCACCAAAACAAAAGTCCCATAGACACTGTTTGCTGAATTCCATCAGAATAATAAAAAGACTGTTTTATCTAAGCATTTGCCGAAGACAGTAATTTAGAAAAACACCAAGACAGTAGCTAAATGTACTTGATTCAGAAGTAACTGTCATTGAAGGAAACCCTATCATTTGTCAAGCACTTGCAGGGAGCTACAAATGGGGGAAAATAGAAAAGGTGATTTGTGGCTAAATGAGAAGTAAACCAGTGTGAAGGCACTACAGTCAGATCACACCGAAGGAGAGTGCATGCCATCATGCCAGCCGGGGGTGTGTCATCAGTACCTGCGCAAATACCTGTGAGCACACCTGTGAACAGAGTAGGCAGGCATGTGAAGTCGCCTCTTACTACCAGGCTGCACGCGTTCTCTGGGACAAAAGTGTGTATTTAGGATGACACCTTTTTCTAGCAGGGAATCTGATAACCTCAGTATTATATTTGGAACTTTGGAAACATTTGCGCAGCAATAACGCAGGACCTCCATGGGCCTTGATGGGTTAATGGAAGGTGGGAGTGGGGATCCCAGCCAACCGGATACTTGCACTGGAGATGATGGCAGGGCTTGGTTGCTTAGAGAAGGACTGGCATCTCTGCTGTCTTAGGTCCATCTCTCTATGCGATTTATTTTTGTCCTACAGTTTTCTCTCTTTCATTTGCAACGAAGAGGTTAAGTGCTGCAGTCCAAGGTCTGAGCTAAGAGCTCAGCAGTGTTCACTCAGGGCCATGCTGATTCTTCTGTCAACCAGAACTCAAGGTTCACACAGTGCCGAAGCAGGAGGGGGTTTTAGATAGCAGAAGTTTAAGTTCCTCAAGGGATGAAACTGAAGCAGCTTAAATGCTAGCATCCATACATTCTGGGATGCCCAGCCCAAGAAGGCCATCCTGGTACCTAGTTAAGATTCCTGTCCCTTCCTCAGCTTGTATAAGCCTCATTTATTTAACACCACAGTTGATTGACCCAATCCATGTGGATGGAGTCTCCAGAACTGTAAGCCCAGAAAACTCTTCTATAAGTTGCTTTCGGCTCTGCTCTTTTATGTCAGCAGCAGAAAGCAAACCAGTGCAGGTGGGCTTCCCATTCCTAACTCTAGCTGACTCTCAGAATCAACCAATTGGCTTCTATAGGAGATATGTATCCCAGACTTCACTGGACTTAAAGCCATTTTGAGGAAATCGTGCTTAACTGTAACTAACAAAAAGATCATTGAGCAACAGGAAGTGTCCGGAGGCAGCTTCAAAAACAGAATCCTAGTCGGTGTCTGGATCAGTGTTCGGTGCACAGTTTTGGTATTCTGCACATTTCCTGACTCCAGAACATGGGAGAATATTGGCTGATCTGCTGGGGTTTGGGGAGGTTGGAAAAGCATAGGTCAGAAGATATTATCTAAATGTTCCAACCCTCCAGCCTTTTGTTGCTGGTTGCTGGAGTATTGCACTCTATCCATAGGATGGGCATGTCTGAAAAATGGGTCCCTGTGTTCCTATTTCTGTGGTCTCCAACCACAGATGATTAGTTTTAGGAAGTCCTGTATTCAAGTCCTTAGGTCTCAGGGGGGTGCCTTCTGCTTCATTAAAGTCACATGGGAATCATGCAGAAAGGATTCTGGACATTCACTGCTCTGAGCTGCGAGTTCCCGCTGTCTTGGAGTTAAGTGCCAAGTAGGATGAGGGCAGTCTGATATTTTGAGTTAGGCTGATTGTTGAGGGCAGGAGGGAAACGGGAGTGAAACTGGGTTTGTGATCATATAAACAGTGTCTCTGTAGCCCCCGCTGTGGGAGGAGCCTTCTCTCCAGGAAAAGGCAGGCTGCGTGCAACTGGCATGAATAAAAGCCACAGAGTAAGCTAGGCTTGATCTCTGCCTAGAAGATCTCCCTGTATAATTTATGACTTTAGAATGGGTAGTCTTAGATTCCTGGGCAGGAAGGCAAGCTAATGTATTATTGTAAAGCAGCAAACAGGGTCAGTGGGACAAGCTGTGCTCAGAATGTTCTTGACTGCTTGAACCAGAAAAAAGTCCAAGTAACTCTGCATGTGTGTGCACACACACACACACACACACACACGTGCATGCACACACAAGGTGTGTTCACATAAGCTTGACATGCCACAGCGCACTCGTGGAGGTCAAAAGACAACGTGGGGAAGTACGTTCTCTCCTTCCACCAGGCGGGGTCTCAGGGTTGAACTCAGGTCCTCAGGATCTTTGGCACTGAGCCATCTCACTGATCCGATATAGATTATATTTTAAATAGTTTCATGATGGTCTAACACCTGGTTTAGATAGGAAGCCCAGGGACTTTTGTAGTCACTACTGAGGCAATACCTTTGTCTCTAAAAGATAAGGCAAAATTGGTTCCTAGAAACAATGTGTTGATTGATAACACACAATATCAGAGTGAAGCCCTATTTTGAAAATTTCTGCACTTTTCTCTTCTTTGTAGATCACCGTCTCCCTTCAGAGTACACACACGTATAAGCAAATGTGTTCAAAACCACCAGGGGTCCAGTGACCGGGCAGCACAATAGTACGGAGAAAAACATACAGGCTTTACAAAAGTATTGTCAGAAAAGATAAATTTTTAAAGAAAGGCAATTTCAGTAAAGTTTTTTGAAATCAACATACAAAATCAGTAATGTTTCTATAAGCCAAAATTGAACTAACTGAAAAAATAGAAAAAGCAGTTTACCATTCTTAGTCTACTTTGGGTGAACTTACTGCAAAGGGCAATTTGCTGTTGTGAAAATACAAAGCTGGGCAACGTAATAAGTAAATTAATAAGAATCCAAATTGTTGCCTAATATATATCTTAGCAATAAACCTGCTAACATTCCAGTAGATACGTACAGCTTAGCCTAGGGGAATAGATATATACTTCCCATCATTTGTTTGTTAATTGATTTGTTTGCCTTTACATATTTTGTCAAAATGTTTGGTCAATGTCCAAGGAGGTCAATGTCCTCCTTGTCTTACCAGCATGAGAAACTGAGAGCCTTTTAAAGAGTTAGCGTTTGAGTCATGAGGGTAAGAAAGTGTGGAAGAGAAGCCCAATGCACTGAGGCCAGAGAAAGGCCGTTGTTTCTCTGCTGTGTGCTGTTAAAAATCTTCCTGGGCTTACCGAGTATCTCCTTTGAAAAGATATTTTGAAACCTATTTCTTTCCTTTTTAGTACCCACTTTCTGCTACAGAAAGGGAGCACGGGGTAGAATGTCCCCTTGAGAAAGGGCTCACTCAGCAGATGGCCCAGCGCCTGAAGCCTTCACTCCAGGGAAGGGGACAAGCGACTTAGATCTGCAAGCTGTAGATGGGAAAACTTTAAGATAATAAGCTCTGTTTCCGGCAGCACAGGATGAAATAAAATCACAGAATAAAACTTTTAAACAGTGCCTGTAAATCCCGGGGTTAATTGCCTGGGTAGAATCAGTTGGAACACATTGATTGGTATGGATGCTGGGTTCATAGTTTAGAGGTCCCTTAGAGGTGAGTGACCGGTATCTGAGCATGCATTCTAAGTAAAGCCTAGGGGTTGTTGGCAATGCCAGAATTATACAAAATAAAATGCTAGGCGGGGTGTCTACTTCACTGGGGTGTGAGAGTGAGAACAGATTGGAGGGCAAGGCACCTTCACAAGATCACGCAATTATGGCCAGGAAGAAGCAACAAAAGGTAGATTCTAAATGTATTTAATCTATGTAAAAGTTCTAGGAAAAAAAAAAACTTTGGCATTGTTCCCAGGAACTGTCTACCTTGTTTTGTTTTATTTTTTGAGACAAGGTCTCTCAGTGGGACCTGAGGTTTGTGGATTAGCCTAGCTAGCCTGTAGGCCCCAAAGATTAGGATTGCTCATGTATAAGACTACATTGTGTAATTTTTAAAAAATGTGCATGGGTGTTTTGCCTGTAGGTGTGTCTGTGCACCGCTTGCATGCCTGATGCCTGCGGAAGCTGAAAGAAATCCTCTGGAACTAGGGTTACAAATGATTGTGAGCCTCAGTGTGGGTTCTGGGAATTAAACGTGGGTCCTCTGGAAGAGTAGTTGGTGCTCTTAACTGCTGAGCCATCTCTCCAGCTCCTTAAGTTTCTGTGTGTCGGAATGTGATCAAATTCCGGCCCCCCATGCTTATACAGCAGGTATTTTATCGACTGAGCCGTATCTCTCCAGCTCCTGCTTCCTCTCACCAACAGCACAAATTGAGAGCAAATGAGTTAGTTAAAGACCCCTCTAGAGGATGCCCTAGTTGCTTTTGTACTCTCATTAATATTTAAAGTGCCATTTGTTATGCCCAGACTTGAACGAGAGGAGGCATGGAGCACTCAGTGAGCAGCTGCTTCCCTTTTCGACGCTCTTCTGGCCCAGAAGGCCAGGTCAGTCTCCTTTCCTTGTTGGAGGATGCTGGCTTTGAGGCTTGCCGACACAGCTCCATATCTGCTAGATGGTAGTGGCATGTTCACGGAGTCTCACAACCCTTTCCAGTCCTTAATCTCTAAAGTCAGCCATCTCCGTGTTTCTGCAATGTAACCTAATGAATGCACAGCCACCGAAACAGACCCCTTTGGAATACTGTTGTAGAGTTTGAAAAGCAACAGAGAATTTTTAGGCAAAATGTCAAGATCAAATGCACTTTCGCCAAGAATGAATGCGTATCTAAACTGCAGCCTCAACTCTTTTATTTTTTTTTCTTTCTAGAGAACACTAGATTTTTGCAAATCGGTGATGGTTGTAGCATTAATTTGGAAGACCTTTTGACTTTATTAGATAGCAGTCAATAACCTTGGTTGGCTTCCCAAGCTGAAGAGAGGCTGAATGACTGTTGACAGGCTGTGTATGTATAACAAATGCCCTGATTCCATTAGCTTAGCTCAAGTAATGCTACGATTTAGTCAAAGCATTATCCAAACACATTTACATGGAAGCACAACATATAAATCTTAGAAAATAGTGATGAAGATGTGATGAAAATAGAAAATAGATTGTATATTAAATCAATGAATAGACTTAATTTTAAATATTAGAATTTACCAACACTAAATTTAGATAGCAAAATATATGCTATTTGGGTCTTTACTCATTGCTCACACACATTCATTTAAATAATCACTAAACATCTAGCATAGCATATTAATTAATGTAGAATTAACAAGAATTAATGAAGTCCTGCTAAGGCTATGGTTCTGGAGAGAGAGAAGTGGAGAACACTGACGTGTGTTTCTGACAGGATCTTTGGGAAGGCGGTTCTGTGTAGGAGAAGCGGACGAAGTGGGTGACTCAGCTTTCCTTGGGTGAGATACCGCCAGTTAAATACAGAGAATGCATATCATCATGGGCACATACGACAGAAAGGTAACAAAACAAAATAAGTCACGGACGCAGTATTTTCAGTCTAGTTCAGTCTGAATGCCACCTTCTGCCTACTAGGGAAACAGGGATGAGCCACTGGCATGAGTTGGGTATAAGAGTAAAACGTTGTTACTGGGGAGGGCATGGGCATGCGTGCCTGCCTCGGGTAGACTTAAGAGGACCGAGAAAAGCCCATGTTAAAAACCAAGATAATTGTCTAAGTCTGAGACAGACATTTCCCTAAAATCTTTTGAGAAGAAATATAATTTTGATTTTTCCACTTGACTTAGGGCTCTGTCCACTTGCATTCCCTCACTATCAATGGGGTTCCTTCCTCATGCTGGGAGTTCATCAAAAGATGACAGGCTATAGGAAGCACTTATACCGTGTCTATGTGATTAACCTCTGATTCTCAGACTTCTGTTTTTGCTGTTGGCATCCTGGTTATCTAACTCCTCAGTGTCCCCAGATAGCTAATATGGGGGTTATGGGTAGTTTTCTTGACTCTAGGGCTCTGTGCTGAGATCCTACTTTTAGGTACCCATGCAAACACCTCTCTGATGGTTTTATGCCCACGGCATCATCCCAAAGCAAGACCCAGCAGTTCCTTTCTCCCTTATCTTAAGATCCACCCCCCCATAAACCACAAGAGTTCTCTTCTGTACTTTCTACTTCAAGCCCCTCCCACCCCCAAGTCCCCAGTGGATTGGAAGTTAAAAGATCTCAAACCAGAGCCTTCAATGAGCTTCCTGTTTTAGACTTGGCTAAGAAGCTGTCCTAAGGCGATAAATCAAAGAACAGATCTACCTTCTTTGATGAAGGAGGGAAAAGGAGAGAAAACAGGAAGGAAGTCAACTTCAATTAATACCTTAAAGTATGTGGCTGCTTTGGTCCTGACCCTGAAGGAGGAAGGGGGAGAGCGAGGCTCCAGGTGTTAAAGGTGATGCAGATGATGCACGCCAGTGGGGAGGGTATAGTCTGAAACTCGCTTTCCGCTGGGGAATAAGGATGTATCCATCTCTAACCAGTCTTCACAGGATGCTCAGAGCTCCATGGAAACCAGAGGGCGGGAGGAGAACACCCTCTGGTTTGTTACATTTTATTTTCTTCACTTTCCTTGCTAAGAGTTGCTGACTGGAAATTTACCCTCAGAGGGGAACTGGGATCCCTGGACTTTCTGAACCATCTGTACTTGCATTTCCGCTTCCTGCTATGCCCCACCGCCCTACCACCCAAGCCCAGAAGGCATTGCTGGGAGGCTGGGAGGGATGAGTAGAAGGGAGGTAGGGGCGAGTAGAGGGGAACGTAGTGAATTTGTTGCTGGGCTGGGCCCAATTCAGTTCTTGTTAACTTGTGGAGCAGGAGAAGACCGGGCTGATGATGCTTTTCCCAAATAAATCAGCATTCTGCTCAGAGAAAGGGAAACCAGGTTTGAGAGAATTGCAAAGACAGGCTGAGAAAAGATCAAACCACAAAAGGTCAGGCACCACCAAGAGGTTTCTGGCAGAACTAGGTAGCCTTTTTATTGAAGAATGTAGGCAGCTGGGGACCGGCATCAAAGGAGATGAACTATTCAAAACTCCCTCATTTCGATGTGGCCTGCATTTTTGAGTCCACTGGAAAAAGATCAAGAGAAAAGAGAGGAGGGAGTGAGGAGGAGGCGGCTTAGGCAGCAGCTGCCATGACAGCTGTGGGAGGAGGGAGAGACAGGGAGGAGGGAGAGGCGGGGAGGAGGGAGAGGCGGGGCGGTGCTGCTGTTCATAAGGTCTACCTGGACATCTCTGTGGGGTAGGGAGCCAGACTGAGAGGCACCAAGGGGACTGTACTGTGTCTCTTTGTCAGGGATCCCTGGACTATGGGATAGACACAGGGAAGCTGCATTCACTGTCTACTCGGGCTTGAGGCTGGACCGGTGACACAGACAGGGGCACTTTCATTGTTAGAACCAAAGGAGGAGACATGCCTTCGGGTCTAGTTTCAAGCTGTTGCTATGATAAAGCGCTCTGACCGAAAGCGGTTTAGGGAGGAACAAAATCATTTGACTTAGCCTTCCATGCCGGTTACAATCCGGAAATCGAGACAGGACCGTAGGCAAGCACCGAAGCACAAACCATGGATGATAGCTGCTTAACGTGTCCTTCAACTGGTTCGAGTTCAGAGAGAGCAGACCGACTGAGGCCAGCGCTCCTTCAATGGGCGGGCCTTACCTGTACCAACCGGCAGTTAAGCAGATGCCCTAGATATGCCCACATGCTAACAGAATGGACGCTGCTCTTGAACTGAGGTTCCCTCTTCCCAGATGACTCCAGAGTGTGCCAAGTGGATAATGAAAACTAACCAGAAAAGGGGAAAACCACCTTTCCTTCACCTATGGGGTGATGATCTACTTCGTAGTTGTGAGTATTAAACGAAGCCATCATTTATTCAAATATATGTACGTATTTATATAGATAGATAGATAGAGAGAAAGAGAGGAAGAGGGAGACAGCGAGAGAGAATAAAACCCTGTCAAAAATCAAGGTCTTTTCTCTTATGGAGGATGCCGATAATAAGCAATGCAACATAAAAAATAGGAGTGTTAGGCCTTGGGAAGGTTGAGGGTGCATTTAATGGATATTTTTTTCCCCTCAGAAAGTTATCTGGACTTCTCTGAAGGAAAATTGAGCAACGCAAATCCTTGTGATCTCCACCTATGGTCCTCCCTTCCTCAATCACTATTATTTAGGGCCATCCTCTACAGCTATCGCAGCTTCCCTGACCTCTGGTTGTCTTGAGCTGATTTTGGATGCTAATGCCTCTGCCTACTCAGTAGCCAGAGTTGCAGCTCTTCTTTTCAGAAGCGACTTCTTGATGAGGAATCTTTGCCAACCAATTATCTTTAAGAGGTGGGGCCAAGAGAGGGTGTGGCTTTCTGAGACCTGGAGAAAAATAGCTCTGGCCCAGGTGCTCTCTCTCTCTGTATGGTTCCCTTGCAGCACAGCTCAGCTTGGACTTATCATTACTGTTTCGTGAGATTTCCCCTTATAATAAATAAAAAATATAATTGTCTTATCTTTTAGCTAGCCTGGTTATTTCATAAATCGAGCTAACTTCTACAACTTTCGATGACACTCAAAAACAGAAGGTTGTCACAGACTGGTTTTCTATATTGGTTTCTCATTTTTTTTTCGTGTAGTTACAACCCTCGTGAGTTTCCTTGTTCATTTTGTGCTTGCGTTTTCCTATCCACTAGATCTCTGTAGGAATAGGGACATCTGACTCGTTCACCAAGCATTTCTGGGACTGGAAAATAAAGATATAGTCTTTGAGTGGATGAATGCATTTTTATGTTAAGAGCTTTATGGGAAATTTAAAATGATTTATAGAATCTTTCTGCAGTACATTCTTTTTGGAGATGATATGGTTGAAATAGTCTAGTTAGCTACATTAAAGTGCTTATGATTTTTCTTTTCTGTAGGCAGAAAGGCTTGGAGTTTTTCCACAGCTATCTTTGACTTACCGTTCACAGTTTATATAACTAATTTTATATATTATTGACAGTTCTTTCATGTTGTGACTATGATTTGTTTTTTCTCCTGATACCTGCTCTAAAAGTCAAGATGCATGAAAATAATTACTTTTCTTGCCTAAGTACATAATATTTACATTAAATGTTTAAAAAACCAGAATCATATCTTTAACCAGTAATTAAATTGACACATTAATTAGTACAGTTAGGCATTAATTGAGTACCTCAACAAAGCAGGTTCTGTGCTACACCACGGAGCAAAAAGACAAATATGTCAGAGTCCTTCTTACCAATGAGTTTACAATTTAGTAGGTAAGACAATTAAAAATATTACAACCAATAGATAGGAATTCTATGCTAGAGGGGACTCTCAGAATATTGTTAGGGTGTGTGAGAAGGGAACTTGGTCCTAGACGGGGACACATGCTGGCTCTCAGAGAAGTCTGCATAGGCTGGCATGTCTGAAACCGCTCTGTGAGAAGCAGGAGAAGGACCAGCTCTGGGTGTCGTCTTATTGAGAAAGCAGGTATGCAAAGTCACGAGGGTGGAAAAGACTGAAGCTTCATAGGAATGGTTCTTCTGAGCGAACAACCATTTTGACATGGGCATTTAAAAAGTGTACTGTATTAGCAATAAAATATGCAAGTAAAATTCAGTCTTCAGATTCTCCCCACATGTTAGCCTCACTGTCTTCTGGTAGCTTTGTTCTCCTCCAGCCAGGCCTGGCCTGTATACTCCACATGTGTTTAGATAATAAACCGCCGCTTATAAAGTTGCCATACCTAATGTCTTCCCACTATTTTGGAATTTGAACCTTTCCCTATCTCCCAATATTTGTCTTATCTACTGCCTCTTTCCAGAAGACACCTCTGATCATTCCTGTCCATGTGAATCTTGCTCAGTTTTGAATTGGTTTTGTCTTTTGAGATATTCCCTTTTGAGTCTACTCCATTATCTTTAATTTGAGGTGTTGAATGTTCATTCCTGACTTATTTTTAAGTTTAATAATGTTATAATGCAGAATATTACAACATGGCACCACTCACATAAATTTAAGGGGCAATATATACTTACCAAATTGTATTTATTATAAAAGCAAAGAAAAAGGATACATAATTTCTCTTGGGTTTCTATGACTGTGATGAAACACCATGGTCAAAAGCAACTTGGGGAGGAAAATATTTATTTCATCTTACATTTCTATGACTAAAGTCAGAGCAGATTCTCAAGGCAGAAACAGGTGGCAGATATGGGTGGAGGGCATGGAGGAGTGCGGCTCACTAGTTTGATTCCCAGGGCTTGCAAAATCTGCTTTCTTATAGCACGAGGACCATCAAGCCCAGGGGCAACACTGCCTACAGTAAGCTGGGCCTCTTGTGTAAATAGTCAATAAAGAAAATGTAGTATAGGCTTGCCAAAAGGCCAATTTGATAGGGACATTTTCTCAGTTGAGGTTCCTCTTCCAGATTGTGTCAAGCTGACATAAAACTAGCCAGCACACAACTATGCTAATGTTTGTCTCTAAATATGGTGAGATTAGTCAAAGAAGGTTAAATGTAATTTTTGTACTTTTCAGAATAGATGTAAAGAGAGCTTAAGACCCAATATCTTCAGTGATCTATGCCACATGCTTATCCTTAATACGTTGTGGGACTGTTTGCTTCTCTGCTTCATTTTCTTATACTTTTCTCTGCAGTCAGAGTTTTTTGTCGGAACCACCAACTCCCCAATAAATGCACAGATACTTAGTTATAAATGTTCGGCTGATAGCTCAGGCATATTACTCTCTCTTACATTAAATTAACCTGTTTATATTAATCTGCATTTTGCCAAATGCCATTGCCTCTCTTTCATCTTGCATTTCCTGTTTCCTCTCAGTGTCTGACTCATAACTCCTCAGACTGCAACCCTTCATCTTCTTCCCAGCATTCTTTCTGTTCTGAAAATGCTGCCTAGATATTGTCCAACTAACTTTTTTTTTTTTTTTTTTT
>NW_026067962.1:9103391-9135430 GCF_014885135.2 Alexandromys fortis
ATTTTCAGAGTGTACAGAAGGATTATTCTACAGCAATTTACCCTTTTTGTATAGGTTAAAAAAAGAAGGTTTTAATTTTAGCATAGTCAAACTATATATATAAAACAAAACCAGTAAAACTATAGTTATAATATCCAATCTATTTGTATTTGGCAAAATTAGAGAAGATACTCTATTATCTATCTTAGTTTTGTGAGTCTAAAGTTTTATAGCTAATTTACTTTTTATCTTAACTAAGGAAAATTTTAAGTATAATTGTTTAGTTTTTAATTCCATCAAAGACCCCAGAAGGATATAATGGTAACTAATGATAGGGACATCAGGCTGCCCTGACAGTCACCCAAAGTTCCTCTGTAACATTGAACATCTGTCTTTAGCCTACGGGCCTAGTCTATATGACAGACTTTTCTGTGAAGCAGGAAATCTTGAAGGACTATCTTATCCTGTCTTGGCATAATTTGGCAGTCACTTTTTGATGGAGGAGGGTCATCTGTCTATCTGTTGCTTTCATTGGTTAATTAATAAAGAAACTGCTTGGCCTTTGATAGGCCAGCCCTTAGGTGGGTGGAGTAGACAGAACAGAATGCTGGGAAGAAGGAAAGTGAGGCAGATGCTATAGCTCTCCTCTCCAAGATGGACGCAGGTTAAGATCTTTCCTGGTAAGCTTCCACCTCGTGGTGCTACACAGATTATTAGAAATGGGTTAATCGAGAATGGGTGAGAGTTAGCCAATAGGAAGCTGGAACTAATGGGCCAGGCAGTGTTTAAAAGAATACAGTTTCTGTGTAATTATTTCGGGGCAAAAGCTAGCCATGCGGGCAGCTGGGCGCCGAAACGCAGCCTGCTGCTTCTTACAACAACTTTTTATTGTATCCTGCTTGTCCAGTTTGGACAGCATACTGTCAGCAGTCGAGGCAAGGAGAGTTTCTTGCCCAAGTGGCTTGCTTTTTAGTCATAAGAAAGCAAACTCCATACGGAGGTTCTTTGATGCCCATCATCCTTTTCTAAAGCAAACTGGTTCTGTCAGGAGCAGGCGTGTCTCACTGTCATGAAAAACCTTAGGTTATTAAACATATTTAATGCCATAATTTATAGATTTTTGAAGTGTTTGAAGACTATCTATCTATCTATCTATCTAAATATATCTGTTTATGACTTTGAAAACATACCTAACATGACTCTAAGTTTGACCATTATAGATGACTATTTATTTATCTATATTTCTTAATTATACATTACACTTTAAAATGAACTGTATAAACACAATACCCCAAACAAGAGTAGAAAATTCATGTTATAACAAAATTAACTTTAAATTTGTATCAATAAACCAAAATGCATACAAATGTAAAGTATTTTGAGATTAATAGTTTTTTAGATTAAAGTAGATTCAATAACCTACTGTATTATCTTATCATTTCTATAGTATATCCCCCTTTTTTCCCTTAAAAAGAGATCTTTGAATTTAACGCCTTTGTTTAGCTTTTTCCCTGACCATGACCAATAACAACTTGTAACTAACCCCCCTTAAATGACAAATATCCATAACCCATCTTTTGGGAATGTGAACATTCTTTTCTCTAGACTGCTTTCTATTGTTTGTAAACACTGGCATCTTTGGGGGACCCTGAGAAAATGTAGGATTATGGTCAAGTCCTGAGTGTAATATTCTGTGAGGCTGGATCATCTGAGCGAGTAGTCTTGGAACTTCTCTAGATGCAGAATTTGGAGGCGACTGTAACAGAGGCATTTTGAGATGCTGGATCCTCTGGGTTATTTGCTTCAGTGGTGTCTGGTCCCCTTGCTCTGAAAATACATAACCTTTTAAAGGTAACATACATATCTGTATTAGTACAAGTAGACTATGTGTTGTACACAAGTTAGCCAAAGATGATTTTTTTGTTTCATGTTTGAGCAGGTAAAATATACATCATGTGTCTTGTAGTTCTTCTAAGTTTATTTCTTAATGTCCAAAATCAGGATTTCCAGGGGGTGTCTTCCTTAATTAACCCTGATTATCCTTAACCTGGAATGAATCTATAGCTTCTTATTTCCTGGGGAAATAAAAGCAAATCTCTTCCCCAAAGAAACACACCTTTTGACTTCCATAAGTCAAAAAATTTTAAAAATAATATAGGTTGGTTTAATTCAGTAGTTTTCATAATCTGATGTGTCTTAGCAGCTTTTGTTTCCTTATTAGCAATCAGAAAATCAAAGGACAACACAATGACATACAGAAGCCAGTATCTATGTATTTTTCATCCTCGTGTAGTTTATTAATGTTTTCTTTTTATCTTACTTTAATTATTTTTAAAGGACTTTATTATTTTTAAATTATTTTTTAATCTATGACTATCTCTACCCTTTCTCTTTTCTCTCCCACATCTATGTATATTTTTAAACACACTGTGACTCATTTAGAGACTTTTCCATCTGGATCTGTCTTAACTGAGCATCTGCATTGTTTTTTGATCGAATGAAATGAATCTTAAACTGCTATGTGAGCCGCCAGCACTGCTCAACTTAGTGCATGGTGGTAGTGTATGACAGTTGCTGCTGGCTCCTCCCCGCTTGATTCCCTTAGAGCTTAGCCTCATGGTGGAGGTACTGGTGGGAGCCATATTTTACTGCCCTAGGTCTGGGAAGTTGTTGTGTCCATATTATCACTGAGTAGCCTGCTACCCAAGGCTCATAAAACCCATTTAAGTGTTCAGTAGCAGGATCTCTTAAAAGAGCTGCACCTATATTTGCTGCTAGCACCAAGGAAACTCTCTCTTTTTAATATTTATTCATTTTTATTCATTTTACATACCAACCACAATTCCTCCTCTCTCCCCTCCTCCTGCATCCACTTCCTCCCCACAACCCACCCCTATCCTATCCTCAGAAAGGTTAGGTCCTCCCATGGGGAGTCAACAAGGCCTGGCACATTCAGTTGAAGCAGGACCAGGCCCCACCCCAACACATCAGGCTGAACAAAGCAGACCCCAAGAGGAACACATGAATTACCCTGGGAAGGGGAAACAGATGAGTGAAAGCTGTCTTTTAAAGAAGCCATGCTTCTGTTTGATGCTAGTATCAAGTCCACCCAAGAAAAGATAGTTATCAGGAAACTGCGATTAGCTCTGCTTTTGTGTGCTTAGAATGTTCTTCTTCTTTTTCTTCTTCTTCTTCTTCTTCTTCTTCTTCTTCTTCTTCTTCTTCTTCTTCTTCTTCTTCTTCTTCTTCCTCCTCCTCCTCCTCTTCCTCCTCCTCCTCCTCCTCCTCCTCCTCCTCCTCCTCCTCCTCCTCTTCCTTCTTCTTGTCATCTCTTAGTTGGATCTATATTGCCCAGCAGTGAATACCATTTGGATGGCAAGCTACCCTCCTCAATAAATGTAGAAAGACTTAATTAAAAATGCTTGGTCGATAGCTCAGATGTATTACTAATTAGCTCTTACAACGTAAATTAATCAACTTACTAGTTTGCCATATGGTGTTACCTCTCTTTCATCTTGATCCTCCTGTTTCCTCTCCATCTCTTACTCAAGACTCCTCAGACTCCACCTCTTTCATCTTCCCAGCATTCTCTCTGTCCTAAAAATTCAGCCTAGCTATGCTTCAATCCACTTTTTATTAACAATGAGAGCATCTAGGTTGTTTCCATGTTGTGGCTATTATAAATAATGTTGCTGTGAACATAGTTGAGCAAATGTTTTTTTTTTTTTGGTTTTAAAAGACAGCGTTTCTCTGTGGCTTTGGAAGAGCAAATGTTCTTGTGGTGTATGCATCCTTTGGATATATACTCAAAAGTGGTATTACTGGATCTTTTGTTTTTAAATTTTTATTTATTTATTAAAGATTTCTGACTCTTCACCGCCACCGCCTCCCATTTCCCTCACCCTTCCCCAATCTAGTCCCCCTCCCTCGTTAGCCCAAAGAGCAATCAAGTTTCCCTGCCCTGTGGGAAGTCCAAGGACCACCCACCTCCATCCAGGTCTAGTAAGGTGAGCATCCAAACTGCCTAGGCTCCCACAAAGCCAGTTCATGCAGTAGGATCAAAAACTAATCAACCCAATTACTGGATCTTGAGGTAGATTGATTTCCAGTTTTCTGAGAAACAACGATAGTGATTTCCAAAGCAGGTGTACACATTTGCATTACCACTGGCAATGGAGGAATGTTCCCTGACTCCATCCACATCCTCTCCAGTACAAACTCTCATCAGAGTTTTTAATCTTAAACCATTCTTACAGGTATAAGATGGAATCTCTGAATTGTTTTGATTTGCATTTCTCTGATGACTGAGGATTTTGAGCCTTTCCTTAAGTGTCTTTCTGCTTTTTGAGCTTCCTCTGTTGAGAGTTCTCTCTTTAGATCTGTATCCCATTTTTAATTGTATTAGTTGATCTTTTGATATCTAGTTTCTTGAGTTTTTATACAATTTAAATCCCCTGTCAGATGTGGGGTTGGTGAAGAACTTTTCCCACTCTATGAGCTGCCATTTTGTCATGTTGACAGTGTCCTTTGTTTCTCGGTTTTAGGAGGGTTCCATTTATTAATTGTTGCTTTCAGTGTCTATGCTACCGGTGTTATATCTAGGAAGTGGTCTCCTGTACCAATGCCAATGCATTCAAGGCTACTTCCCACATTCTCTCCTAAGAGGTTCAGTGTGTTTTATTTTTGTTGAGATCTTTGATCCATTTGGACTTGAGAACCTGGAAACAACCCTGATGCCCATCAACTGAAAAATGGATAAGGAAAGAGTGGTACATTTACAAAATGGAACTACACAGCAGTTAAAAACAATGACATCTTGAAATTTGCAGGCAAAAAGACAGATCTAGAAAAAACCATCCTGAATGAGGTAACCTAGACCCCAAAAGACAAATAAAATATACACTGGCTCATAAAACAAAGGACATCCAGTTTACAAATCATAACCTCAGAGAACCTAGGTAACAAAGAGAACCCTAAGAGAGATATACATGGATCTGCCTATAAAGGGGAAAAAGACAACATTTCCTGAGTAAATTGGAAATGTGGAGGGTGAGGGGATGGTGGAAGTAGAGAGGGGAGGAGGGAAGTGGGGAAAACTGTATAGCATATACCTATACAAACAATGAAAAGAGAGAAGAATATAAAAAAAGGGCGAGCAATATATTTTCACAGTGTACAGAATGATTATTCTCCAGCATTTTTCTATTTAAAATTTCTCTAAAATACTTAGCCACACATTCAGATATTACAAGTTAAGACCTTAGTTTGGAAGCCTTATATACACATAATCTCAGCACTCAAGGTGTTGAGGCAGGAGGAGCAAACATTGAGAGATCTGGGGCTTGCTAGTGAGACACTATCTCAGAATAGCAAAAAATAGAAAGAAAAAAAAGTAACAGAAAAACGAAGAAGAAAGAGAGAGAGAGAGAGAGAGAGAGAGAGAGAGAGAGAGAGAACTGAGAAGAAACAGAAACACTGAAGATAAAGGTGTTATGATCTGCTGTCCTGTCCTGTCACCTGGGTATCCTGTCCCCTTAAGAGACAAGTCCCACCCATTCCCCCTTCAGTGCAAGCAGATCTTCCACCTCCTCCAGCCTCCATTCTCTCCTTACATCCCTCTTCTGAAGAGATGGCTGCTGCCTGTCTCTCTCCCACCTCTCCCCCTTTATCCCCCTCCCTCCTCCGCCTCTCTCTCTTCCCCCATTCTTCTTTTCCCTTTTCCCTCCATAACCCATTAAATAAACTCTATACCCAAACTCTTCTTTCTGCATGGCATATCTGTCTGTCTCTCACCTACTGCAGTCTTTCACCTGCCAAGGGAACCCGCCAGGTTTCTGGGGACCCATTGAGTAATCCTCGGGGGGGGGGGGCTTGTGGAACCAGCCTCCCTCCTTCGCCACATCTTTAGAAAGAATAACAGGAGGTATAGAGAAACAGCTCAATTATTTTGAGTATAAATTTTTTCTTGTAAAATACTCAAACTCCTATCATTTCACATTTCACTATTATGGCTTTCTATAGTTCAGGAGACAATTCTAGCAAAACTAAATCTGTGGCCTTTGCATGCTCTTTCTTTTTTACTGAAAGCTTCATAAGGTAATGTGTGAGATGCCCTGGAGGACTTCAGCTAATTCCCTGAATGAGTTGAGCTTTCCCCCTGTCTTTTCAGAGTCTCATGATTCAGGTGAGGTTAATGGGCATTAGTTATACCCATAGGTAGATGATAGGAGCCCTGAATTTTAATGTCTGAGCCCTGTTCATTCTAAGGTCAAAACTGACTTAGTACTACAAGAGAGATAGTGTCAAGAGGTAGCTCATTAACATTCCCATAAAATCGTAGAAGGTGGGTTGAGGGCCCAGCAGTGATCTAGGGCCTGGAGGACCCGAGGACATTACCAGTTTATAAGGTCTGAATTGCTCTCACTTAAACCCACATCCGTGGAAAAGATGAGAAGATTTTAATGAACAGATTGAGCTGATTCAACAAGATTGTGTGGCCTTACAGCCCAGTTCAGCCCGAGGAGATAATAAAGAGAATTGAATCCAGAAACGAAGGTCCAGTTATTTCAATACTTAACTCACAGAAAATGAAGTTCCTTGGGAATCTATGTCTCAGCTCCTGAAAAGGGTCTAAAAGTAGATGTTCTAAAGCCCTTTAAATTAGACATGTGTGTGTGCACCTGTAGATATGTATACATATGTAGATCACACACATACACATATCTGTGTTACATATGATAGATATATTGTCTATCAAGATTTTGTACAATACACAATACAGCATGTGCAATGCAGATTAATTCTTATGGTCAATAAGTGTCCAGTGAAAGTGAGCACCATGAATAGCAACAATCTTAGCAAGAATTATGCCAGCTTAACACAGTCTAGAATCCTCACAGAGAAAAGCCTATATTGCGAAATTTGCCTAGATCAATTTGCTTATAGGCATGGTTTTCTGGGGGGGGGTTGTTTGATTATTATTAATTGATGAAAGGGACCCCAATCTTTTGTGTGAGTGGATTTAAGGGGTGTGTCCATCTCTGTCACTGTCATTGACATGGCTACATCTGCAGAACAAAGCACGGATGATTCGCTTTAGTCCTAACATTTACTTTGTGCCGGGCAAGGTTGGACTGTAGTAATCATTCAGTCTTTCAATAACACTGTTAGGCGGGTAACCGCTTATTTCCTCTTTGCTCCGTTTTATAGTTGAGGAAACAGGTGCAAAACATTTGAGTACCTTGGCCGAAGTTCTACCTTCTATGGCAGAACTGGGATTTCGACCATGGCAGTCCAGCTGAAGGCAGCACCTGGTACTTTGAGCCCTGCGGGTCCCTTCTAAAGGCAATGGAGTGTGTACAAAGAAAAATGGTAGCTGCAGAAGGAGTTTCGCTCTCTCTGGGACTCAAGGCTTTCCACCCCGCAGTTAATGACATGCTTCCCAGAACTGTCTAACCTGCATTTTATTGTAGAGTCGTTAGTTAGCAGCAGGGCTTCGACACTATACTTACTGAATCAGCTGAAGTAGCTTCTCACTTTGTTATCTTGGAAATGTACCTTGTGTTAATGACATAGGTAGGTAAACTGTGGTAAGATCCCAGATAACACTACCTTTGTCAGCTGTGTGCCAGGTTGGCTTTTCTCATGCCGTTCTATTGGAATTTAAGGGGTGAGTTCTTTGACTTGATAATTTTTTCCAACTTCTTTAATTTTCCTCATTTTGCTGTTTTCCTCCCAAATATTTCCTGTGCTAGAGTATTGTTGCAGTCTAATGTCTCTGTCTCCCAAGTTATGCTGAAACCAAACAAGGTGATAACATTAGAAGGCAGGATTATTGGAGGGTATTTAGTCTTGAAGGAATGCCCTGGCAAATGGATTAATGTCTGTATAAAAGAGACCAGAGAGAAAACCCTCATCCCTTCCATCATGTAAAGTTCAAGACACCAGCATCTGTAAATCCAGGTATGGACTTGTATCAGTCACTAAATGGACCAGAGATTTGTTCTTGGATTTTCCAGTTTATGGGATTGTCAAAAAAAAAAAAAAATAATGTTTATCTGCTACCCAGTTTATGGCATTTTGTCATAGCAGCCTGAGCAGACTGAGACATGTCTATTCAGGGTTGTTGGATGCAGTAGCCCAAGAGTTTCCAGGCTCAAGAAGTTTTAGAATATTTTGATAAAATTTCAATCAGAAAGAGAAATAAGCAGCGAGGTAAAAAGAATCATTTGGGAGAGAGAGAGAGAGAGAGAGAGAGAGAGAGAGAGAGAGAGAGAGAGAGAGAGCAGGCAGCTACTCTATTTCTTTTTGCTTGTTCCCACTTACAGCAATGGCCTGGAGACATGGTCTTTACCTTCTGGGCCACAGAGAGTTGTGGGCCCTGAGTTGCTATCCTGGATTGCAGAATGCATTGGCACAGTCGTTTCTACCTAATGATAGGAGACTCATAGTCTGCTGGTCATTACATCCATGTTCTCTTATAGAGCTGTCATCAAAAATGTGTGCAAGGAGCTATGAAGAATGTTGTTGTTTGTTGTTGTTAGGTGAATCTGATACACAGGACTTTCTTCAATGCATTTTGCAATCTTAAACTTCGTGTGAGTGGATATGATCTTTCCCTTTGGGGAGAAGAGGTAGCGTAATGCACAGACAAGTGATTGTGGTGAATTTTCAGTATTGATTCTTCCTACTCAGCATCTTCTTCCCCCACCACGGGTGATGACACATCTGCTCATGCTGAATCATGCCCTTGCATGGCCTTTTTCTTAAAAACAATTGGATTTGAGAAATAATTTGATAAAAATCACTTGTGGTAGCATGCAGTTGGTTAATAAGACTTTTTTCTCTATTTGGAGATTTATGAATTTTAATAGAACTCAGTTCAGTTTTCATCCAAATACATAAATGATTCTAGGAGTGAGGTGCTGGTCAGGCAGGTAAATTTCTGGAGTTGCAGTTTCTTTCTGGTGCCTCTGAACACATAAATGACTATTTTTGCTGCATATGTAAAGAGTTAGCCTTGCACATTAACAGATTTTGTGAAGGGCATTTTTGCTTGAGAAAAATAATTTCTGTGTCCAGGCCCCTTACTAACTGTTAAAGGCCGATGTTAAGAATTTTCAACAACTCTTATCTATGGTCACTAATGAGGTATGAGAATGCATATGCTAATTATACAAATTAGCATAAGTAACTTTTCATATTTACTTACTATTAAGTGTGTCTTGTATTTGAATTTTTCATTGGTTTGGAATACAACAAATTAGCAAAAAAAAAAAAAAAAGAGAGACCTTCATAGGCTAGAGTTTTCAAGTGTGGGCTCTCTGCACCAGCGGCCTCTGCAAGAGAATGCGCTAGTAATGCAGGTTCACAGGGGCTGCCTGAGAAACACTGAATTAGTAACTATGGAGGTGGGCCTGGCAATCTGTTGGTTGATAATTTCTCTGGGTAATTTGGATGCACACCAAAGTTTAACCAACCGGGCTTGTAGGTGATTATGTCTGAATCCTCCGTCTTCACAGATGAGTAAATCGAGGCTCTAGAAGATCAAGAGACTGAACAGAGCTGATTTTTTCCGCAGTGCTCTCCTTGCTGCCCTAAGCTAAGTCCCTACGGCTAATCAATTGCGATGAGTGAGGTTTGCTGGCAGAAGCTTTGATTGACAGGACGGTCAAATCTCGTCCTGATTGTGTGGCTTTACCCTTGTAAAAGCCTGGGGGTGAGACTCGAACAACTTCAATCTCTCGGAGCCGCTCAGGGATCAGGCTGCTCCATATTCACTGTTTAAAGAGATCAGCCCTCATTTTCCTTTAAAGTGGGGGGTTAGTCGGCCCGAGTTGCATACAAATGAGATGGGTGAATTCATTACGAAAAGCGAGATTAAGTTCCGCAGCTGTTCTGCCTGGGGATCTAGTAGAGAGAGGGCTGGCACAACTCAAATCCTTTGCTGATCAAGGCAGTCATAAAATACAATCTTATGTGGTAAGTAGCATTCAAGAATACTGAAATGAAGGGAAAAATTAAAATGACTTTGCCTAAACATGTGGGAAATGGGGAAACCTTAGTCAACAAACAGACACCAGGACCGTGGGGTACAGATGATGTACCGTAGCCGACACACCTAGAGGGAAGCACGCCACATTGATAGGGGCGTGAGAGCTCACACACAAGATTTCACAGGCTAAAAATGGTCATAAATACAGAATTTTCCAACCTTACAACCCCAGCCCCTAAACTAACAGTGTATAGGAGGTGATTTATTTTTTTTCTAATCTAGTATCTCAGGAATGTCAAGGCGTGTACTCATTCATTCTCTTTTGATGAACACAGCTATTTTTCATGGCAATATTTTGAAATGATTTCTCTATGCTAGGACTATTATGGGCTTTCTTTTGCCCCCTCACTTTTTTTTTTTTTTGCCTTCATTCTTGATTGGATGAGTAGTTTTATCCTGTGTTTTTCTTTCTTCTTTTTGGAAATTACCTGAGCTGTTTATTCTAATACCCTGGAATGTTTTGCCAAATTCATTTATATTAAAACCTGAAATTTAAATTTAGATATTTTTTAGTAGTAAAAGTTATATTGAAACTCCATTTATTATCCCTTTGACTGCTATATATAGAAGTCTACTAAAAACTCACATTACTGTTACTCTCATGCAGCTAACATCCTTGAGTATAAGCTCACTTCATTCCTCCCTACTTCTCAGCTTCTACACGGAGACTCATTCCTTAGTGGCAAAAATGGCCACTGCGGATATCTCCTGGTAGTAAATTCACTTGGGTATATAACTGTCCTTATTTTTGCTTTGTTCTTGAAAGATAATGTCTTTGATTTTATTTTTGTTTTTGAGACATGATCTCTATGTAGACATGTTTAGTCTGGAACTCATTATGTAGCCCAGGCTTACCTTGAACTTATAGCAGTCCTCCTGCCTCAGCCTCTGAGCGCTGGGACTACAAGCATCTGCCATCACACCTGGACCTCTTGACACCTGTAAAGGTTTTACTCCATTGTAATGAGGATTTTGTTGCCAGTTTTGGAAGTTAGTGGTCTGTTCTCATTCCTTTGTTTGTGATCCTGTTCCGCTAACTCTATTGGTGCTTTACAGCAAGTTTACCAGAGCGTCTTTATTTAGAGTCCTTGTAACTTATTTTATTTGGCAAATAGTATGTCTATGGACTTGTTTTTAAATAGTCCTTGAAAATGCATAGATAGCCTTTTAATACTGCTTCTGACACATTCTGTCTTTGATTGACTGATAGCCTAATTTTGGATTTTGTCATTGTATATTCTACTTAACCTTTGCCCTCTTCTGTTTCTAATGCACTCTCTAATTAAACAGCATCCAAGATTATGTATCCCGGTTCATCTTTTTCTTGAGACAGGGTTTTTCTGTAGCTTTGAACCCTGTTCTGGAACTAGCTCTTGTAGACCAGGCTGGCCTCGAACTCACAGAGATCTGCCTGCCTCTGCCTCCTGAGCACTGGGATTAAAGGTGTGCACCACCACTGCCTGGCTCTCATTTTCTTAAAATGGTAGACAATCAGTAAATCTCTGTTGAATGAAATGAAATAGTCTTTTCTTGTTATTACATGAAACTAATTTTTTGTTTGGCATAAAACTTGGTAAGATTAGTCTAGTACATTCTCCTTAATTTTCTGCTGCAAAAGTTAATACCTGTTGGTTCTATTGCTTGGCCAATGTCATAGAACTTCATAGAGTCAGATCTGATTCCAAACTCATTGTTCTTTTCAATTGACAAAAGTATTTCTTATTTTAAACCAAAGTACTATAATATGGATAATGGCAATATAGATGAAGATCTTAACCATATTTCCTCCTGAGAAGTAACCTGTATCTCCTATTGGTGACCATAGAGAAGTGAGAGAGTTGTCAAAAGGGGCAGTGTGGGATTTAAGAGTAAAGTCGGTAAGGCTTTGTTAATGGGGGAGCCCTTGGCACCTTCTCTTTCCTTGATTTCACAATGTAACGCAAAACCATCTATTTACAGTGAAGTCTTTTATACAATAGAGTGACAAGGGATTTAGAAAATGATGAATAAACACCGTGCCAAGGCTTGAATATTTAGCCCCAAGATATGAGCTCTTCTACTTGAATAAGAGAAAAACTGAAATTAGGTAAATTACGTTTGTGGATGCTGTGGATGCGTGAGTGAGGAGACAAAGAAAACTATAGAGAAAAGACAAGCTAAACCAGTGTATGAGCCGTGAGGCAGGTACACACATTACACTCGTTGAGGACGCAGATATCAGTATCTGCCCCTGGGGAAATCAGTGCAATAGCCTAAAATCTTTTTTGTGGAATATTGCATTAAATTATTCATTTACTTGGATTAACGTTTTAAGAGGTTTATTATATCTATCTATTTGAGCCAAGTTCTGAGAATAATACTTACTCAATGTTCAGTCCTTTGCAGCTTTATTGTTGTCCACACTGGCTATAAAATGATCTATGAGGGAGGAAGCTATGCTGATTTCATGGACTTACCCTCTCCCATGTCTCTCCATCCCTGACTTTGAAACAGCAATGATTTCGCCATCCTGTTCAGTTTCTCCCAAGTCTAGTTAGAGGATGTTGCTTCATCAAAAAGGGCTACATAGCTATGTGATGATTGAAACAGGGAACCACATCAGTGTTTCTTCACTCTTATAAATCGCAACTATATTTATAGTTGATTGTTTTACTGTCTCCTTATCAGGAAGTTCACCAATTCCAAGCCACCATGGAATATGGCTCTAGAGAAGGAGAAACAGCACTGATTTGTAGAGCAAAGAATGACCACTGGCATGGGAGATGGGGATATTATCTACCCCTAACCACACACTACAGTCATGCTGGTCATGAGTTTCTTGCCTTTATCCTTAAAGGGGCAAAGTGGTGGAGTCAGACCAGCACACTTTGTGTTCGTATTCCTTTCACTCCAATAAAGAGTGTCATTGTATCTCAAAATTGAGAGATCTGAGTTGTCAGAGGATAACACCTTTCCAGGCAGCCACCTGCATTCCCTCCATCTGGCAGTTACTCTTGCCTTTGATTCATGTCCCCAAGAAACCAATTGTATTGCCTACTAATCCTTCAAAGGCCTTAAAATACTGTTGATCAAAAATGGGAAAAGATGACACTTGGTGGAATATAGTTTGCATCCTTATGCTGTAAAATAAAATGAATAGTGAAATTTAATTTTAATTAGCATACTGATTAAAAAGAACATTAATCCTACAGCATGTATTTTTCTATCAATTACCCTTTGTTTTTGTTGAAATTTGATCCATGTTGTTGACTAAAATTAAATTTTTTTGTCTTCGTGATTTTTTGTTTTCTGATTTACAACCCAAATGTCCAAAAAGAGGCAATTGTTCACCCAAAACATTTATTTAATTTATTCTGTTCTGAATCTAGCGTTTAGCTAAATTTAGGAGAGTTTTAAAAATAGCAAGCTAGGAAGAACACTGCCCACTTGTCAGAGAGCTAGCATCTAGACTAATTCCTTTACTTACCAGCCCTGAGATTCCAGTAGGTCCTTTGATTTTATTGACCTTTTTCAATTTATAAATTAAAGTTAATATCATTTTATTTAATTTTGATATTAATTTTATTTTATGGTTATGGATGTTTTGCCTACATACATGTCTATGTACCACTTGCATGCGTAGTGCCCATGGAGACCAAAAGAGCATGTCAGGTCCCCTAGAATGAGGGACACAAGTTGTTGTGAACCACGATATAGATGCTGGGATTGAACCTTGGTCCTTTGGAAGAGGAACCAGTGTTCTTATCCACTGGACCATTTCTTCAGCTCCTAATAAAGAAGCCTTTTTATAAAAGAAGAAGTATTCTTACAAAACGTGAAATAAGGAAATTTATATTTTTTCCTCTATCCACTAACAAATCTATTCAAGCCAGCTAACCAATATCCTAATCTTTGAAGAAGTAGCTATTGCTAGCATGTAATAGTTACTGGGCTACTTCTCCAGCACCATGTCTGCCTACATGCCACCATGTCCCACCATGATGATAATGGACTGCACTTCTGAACTGTAAGCGAGCTACCCCAATTAAGTATTGTCCTTAATAAGATTTGCCTTGGTCATGGTGACTCTTCACAGCAATAGAAACTCTAAGACAAGACACCAGGGATAAGAAAATTAAACTGAAAATAAGCCCGACTTCATGGAACTTAAATTCCAGTGCAGAACAACAAATGGTCATAAAAGTCACATAGTTTGTCAAGTGATCTCAGGCATCATGGAGAAACGTAAACAGGCAGTGGGGACAAAGAAACTAGTTTTAATTAGGTGGGCTGGGGAGGCCTCAAAGAGAAAGTGGAATTTGAGCAGAGACCTAAAGAATGCAAGGGATGGGATCAGGTATGAAGTCATCTGGGGACCAAGGTTTCAAGTGAGCATTAAGCAGATAACACTATTCCCAAGGGGGAACGTGTCTGACACATTCACAAAGAATACAGGACACCAGTGTGTGTCTGGAATGTTTCAGAGGGGCAGAGAGACCAGAACAGTGAGATTGGGTAGGGATTAGTGAAGCCTCAGTTCTTGTGGGGCAGTTAATACAGGAACTTAGAGATCACTAAAAGGATTAAGGCTTTTATTCTGGATAAGATGACATAGTTGTTTGAATGAGTCCCCCTTAAGTTTATGTATCTGAATATTTGCTCCCCAGTTTCTGAAACTGTTTGGGAAGGTTATGGAACCTTTAGTAGGGGCAACTTTCCTAGAGGAAGTGCATCATTGGGGGTGGGCTTTAAGACTTTTTAGCTTGGCCCTCTGTCTGTCCATCTGTCCATCCACCTGTCTGTCTATCTATCTATCTATCTATCTATCTATCTATCTATCTATCTATCATCTATCTATCTATCTATCTATCTATCATCTATCTATCTATCTATCTATCTATCTATCTATCTATCTATCTATCTATTATTGCTATGGAAACCTTGTAGTCAACTTTGGTATGAAAAACTTTCAATCTGATAATATTTAACTAGAAAGAGGTTTCATGAGCTTTATTAATTAATTTTATTTTCCCCATTTTTGTTTAACTAGAACTCTCATAAATAGTTCTAATGCCAGTGCCTGCCATATTCATGCTTTATTAGAAAGGACTAGGCCACTGTCACATCAATTTTTAGCTTTCTTAAGTTTACACCAATGGTAACTAACTAAACTGAAAACCAGACTCATAAACAAACCTGCCATCATATGCATGAAAGGAAGTTGACTGTCCTCTTGACCCCATAACTGCTCCAATTTTTACCTCTTGTCCTATAGATATTTTCACCTGTCCTAACCTGAGGTGGCTTTGATGCACTCAGAGCCTGTCTGGAACACAGCATAGTGGATGGTAATACTCCTTTTGATATGACTATTACAAAGAGATATTGAGCTCAAACACAGATGCTCTTAGAATCCACATCTGGAAAAGGAGAGACAGTTTAGAACATGCCATCTTACACTATATTGGAACTGTTTGGGTTCTAGGAACATATACCTGTTAACACCACAGAAATATCCTAAAGACACTGTTGAATTGAAAAAAGCAGAAAATATATATATGTAGTTCAGGGATGAAGACAGAGCTTCCACCTGCCTTAATCACCCCACTGCCTAAACCTCTCCAGGAATCCCATCCTGGCAGCTTGGAAGAGCATCTTTCATCATCAGAACATTCATGTTCTTAAGATGCAATAATACAAAATGAGAAACTCTTTAGAACCCATCCCTCCTTTTTGAAGGAGTCCTGCACTGATTCCTGTGTCACACAAGTTTGAAGTCAAACACATCTCACTGTGTGTAACATTGGCTGTTTCGTGGTAGATGTATTAAGTAAGCACTTGATGTTAAAGGTTGAGGAGAAAGCTTAGAAGAGGGATGAAAGGACTTCTGAAATATTTCACAGGTCATCGGGTGATGCAGGTTCTTGAGGTCCAAGCTTGAATTGGTAGATAGCAAGTTTTATGGGAGGGGAACATTTGTATTCAATTTTGCTGAAAGGTTCTAGGAGTATAGCCACTTGAAAATGGTTTCCCGAGGTATTCAAGCAAAGGCCGTTGACTATTTCTCAGGTTCCTGAGTAGAGACAAGATGTCTAGTTTTCCAGCTTTGATTCTTAAGGTTTGTAAACTCAGAGTGTTCTAAATAGAAAGGAATAAATATTATTTTTTAGTCTTGTTGGAAACATGTAGACCGAGGCTGCTCGTTCATTTTCTGGATGCTGAGACCCTAAATAAACACTCAGAAACTGTAATAATTGCAAGACTGCTTGGCCAATAGCTTAAGCATATTTCTAGCTAGCTCTTACATCTTAAATTAACCCAAATTTATTATTTTATGTTTTACCACAAGACTCATTGTTTACCAGTACCACTGCCTGGGAATCTTTCTCCTCCAGTGGCTACATGACTCCTCCCTGACTGCCGATTCTCTCTACATCTCTGTTCAGACTTTCCACCTGGTTTTACTCCATTAAGCCATTGGCTGAAAGCAGCCTCTTTATTAACTAATGTCTATACAACATATTCACAGCATGCAGAGGCAAATCCCACATCAGAAACATCAGGATCTTGTCCATTTGATTTGACTTTCAGTTTAGAATTACCTCCATGCATTTTCATCTTTAAGCAGACTACACATATTCAACTGTGCATTGGAGCAATGCAGGAAGGGAGAATAAGCAGCATGGGCCAGCTGCGAGCCTGACAGGTCAATCCCTTTCAAATTGCATACATCTGCATGTTCTCATGAGCTGGCTATTGCGACCCAATTTTGCCAGATTTGCAGAAGTTCCAAGGGAAGCAAGAAATCTGACTTTCACCTATGAAAGGTCTTGTTATTTTAAAAATGCTGGCAGGCAACTGTGCAGAATTAAGAATGGGTAAAGTCAAATAAAACTTGCCTGTGAATCAGATTTCACCCCCAGGCCACCCTTTTGTGACATCTGGAACAAGTAAAAAGATAATAAAACTAATGAATAAATAACTACCCTAGTCACAGATGAGAGCACTGATGAGATTTCCTGACTTGAGTCTCGTATGGCTAACTCAATCGTCATTTCTGTACGGTGCTAGCTCCATTCTCTTTACTTGTGGCTTAGAATTCACACAGCCATGTGGAGACAAACTGGATAGACACAACCTTTGGGAACCTGATCTTAACAATAACCTTGGACATATGGTGGGATAGTGCATCAGAGAGAACGGAAGTCATCTCCCAGTGTCCCTGTTTACCAGCAGGAGATCCAGGAAAACCATGTAATGTGTCTGAGTTATGGGCTCTGATCTAAAAATGGGGAAACTGATATTTCATAAATTGACTGTGTGCTACGGTGGGCCAGTGTCTAGCAGAAGGTTGTACATAAAGCTAGAACATAAGAAGGTTACGCCCACATATCTTTCCTCAGGCTTTCTGTCCTTTCATTAAGATGGTTACTTTTGTTGATGAGTATGAAAAGTATGGTTTTTTTTTTTTTTACGGAAATAAATAAGCAAACCAAACAAAAATCAACACACCAAACACCCTCAACCATAGTGTAAGATGCCATGGAAGATAATCACTTTACTGGGAGGAAGCTAACAAGGGCTTGTTTGTGATGTTTCTGTGTTATGAACTCTGAGCCCTTGGCTCCTTCTTGTGAGTGCCGAGCACCTTGTTCATTTAAGTACACTTGAATCCCTGGTGTAGGCCTATCCAATAGAAAGGCAGGTGGCTGAGATTCTGCCCATGGTTCATCCTCCTTCATTCCCATCATCATTATGAGCTCCACCTAAGGGCTACAGAAGAAAAACAGTTGTAAGTATTTGTCCTTTATAACCTGTCAGCTTTTTTATTTTTTATTTTTTTCAAAAATCTCGGTTTTTTTTTTTTTTTTTTTTTTTGGAAGGCTGAAAGTGGCATTTAACTGGTTTGGATTACAATTGCTCAGACAATTCTCCACTTGAGAATAGACAAGATGGCTCACAGAGTGAGGGCCTTGCCACCAAGCCTGATGACCTGACCTTGATACCTGCCACATGGTGAAGGACAATTGGCTCCTGAGAGCTGTTCTCTGACTGCTAGAGTGTTCCGTGGTATTCATATAACCATGTTCTATACAAGAATAAATAAATAAAACATAATAAGAAAAATCATCTAACATATACTCTTCTCACTGCACTGCACATTGTTTTAAATGAATTAAAATTCGTTAGGAGAAATTAAAAGAGCCTTTAGAAGATGATGTGAATAACTGTAGAATCTGACTCCAGCTACATCTGGAGAGAAAGGAGCATAGCAGTCAAGAAATCACTTCCTTTACAGCTTGATGAGATAAAAGACTTGGTGAGAAAAAGAAAATAATTTTACTCCTATTACCAAGTAAGTAATACACACACACACACACACACACACACACACACACACACACACATATATACACTCACAAACATTGAAGACATGGCTCTGTTCTATTTCACAACATATACTCTAAAACAGATATGGATTAAACGCAAGTCACTGTTACCCAGCAAAAATGAGAGTAACCCAATGAATATACATTTTGCAATTTATAAATAACTAAATGATCATTATTTGGAAGCTAAGCAGAGGTACAGTTAGAATTGAGAACATTTAGTTACTTTTTTCTTTGAAATTCTGTAACGTCTTTGTGGAAGAAGTGGCTATGTATGTACTCTCCTAAGTGGATTGTGAGAAAATGAGACTTGGTTGAGAGCCTTTAAAGAGTTAGAAACTGAAAGGAGAATGTTGACATGGCCATCAGTGTGTTTCTGGGCTCATGCATTTTTCTCTCTCTCTCATATATTATATTATATCCTGACCACAGTTTCCTCTCCCACCTCTTCTTCCAGTCCCTCCTTACCATTTCCCTTTCCCCCAGACCCACTCCTCATCCTTTCTATTCAGAAACTGTCAGGCCCTCCAGAGATTTTACCAAAACATGGCATATCAGATTATAATAAAAACTAGACACATTCCCTCATATTAAGGTTGGACACGGCAACTCAGTAGAAGGGAGAAGGCCCCAAAAGCAGAAAAAAGAGTCTGAGACAGCACCCGCTCCCACTGTTAGTAGTACCACAAGAAGACAATAACATATACACAGATGTCCTCTGTCAGACCCATGCAGACTCCCTGATTGTTGGTTCAGTCTCTTATGAGTTCTTATTTGTTTTTCTGTGTCTGGGTTACGTTACTCAGCATAGTTTTTTTTTTTTTTCTAGTTCTATCTATTTGCCTGCAAATTTCAAGATGCCATTGGTTTTTATTGCTGAGTAGTAATCCACTGTGTAAATGCACCACATTTTCCTTTTCCATTCTTGGGTTGAGGGGCATCTCGGTTGTCTCATGGTTCTGGCTATTCATACTGCTATGAACATAGTTGAGCAAATGTGCTTGTGGTGTGAATGTAAATCCTTCTGGTATATGCCCCAAAGTGGTATTGCTGGATCTTGAAGTAGATTGATTCCCAATTTTCTGAGAAACTGCCATATTGATTTCCAAAGTGGATGTACAAGTTTGAACTCCCGCCAGCAATGGAGGAGTATTCCCCTTACTCCACATCCTCTCCAGCATAAACTGTTATCAGAGTTTTTGATCTTAGCCATCTAAGAGGATATCTCAGAGTTATTTTGATTTGTGTTTCTCTGATGATTAAGGATGTTGACAATTTCCTTAAGCGTCTTTCAGCCATTTGAGATTTCTTTGTTGAGAGTTTTCTATTTCAATATGTACCCTGATGTGGGAGTGTCATATCAATCTGTTGACTTCATTGGTTGAGCAATAAACCAACTGCTTGGCCTCATAGCTTAGAACATAGATGGGAGGAGAAAACAGAATAGGATGCTGGGTGGAAGAGGAAGTGAGGTCAGACTCTGCTCTGCTTCCGGAGAGACGCCATGCTCAGCTCTGCCGGATAGACACGATAGCTCTGTGCTCTGAGGCAGACACATGAAGCTCTCCCAGGATGGACAGAGGCTAGAATCTTCCCGGTAAGCGCACCTAGGGTTGCTTACACACATTATTAGAAATGGGCTAAATTAATATGTGAGAATTAGCCTGTAAGGGCTAGAGTTCATGGGCCAAGCAGTTCTTAAATGAATACAGTTTGTGTGTTGTTATTTCGGGCCTGAGCTAGCCAAGCGGCCGGGATGTTGGGGACGCAGCCCCACCACTCCTATTTCAACAGTACCCCATGTTTTTATTGAATTATTTGGTCTTTTGATGTCTAATTTCTTGAGTCCTTTGTATATTTCGGAGATCAGTCCTCTGTCAGATGTGGGGTTGATAAAGATTTTTTTCCCCATTCTGTAGACTGCCATTTTATTTTGCTGATAGTGTCCTTTGCTTTACAGAAGTATCTCAGTTTCAGGAGGTCCCATTTATTAATTGTTGCTTTTAGTGTTTGAAATATTGGTATTATATTTAGGAAGTCGTCTCCTGTGCCAATGTGTTCAAGGCTACTTCCCACTTTCTCTTCTATGAGCTTCAGTGTAGTTGGTTTTATGTTGAGGTCTTTGATCCATTTGGACTCGAGTTTTGAACGTGGCAATAGATATGGATCTATTTTCATTCTTCAACATGTTGACATCCAGTTTTACCAGTACCATTTGTTGAAGATGCTTTCTTTTTTCCATTTTATAATTTTAGCTTCTTTCTCAAAAACTGGGTGTTCATAGGTGTGTGGGTTGATATCTAAGTATTGAATTCAATTCCTTTCATTCACCAGTTTGTTTTTATGCCAATACCAAGCTGTTTACATTACTGTAACTCTATAGTAGAGTTTGAAGTCAGGGATGGTGATGCCTCCAGAAGTTCCTTTATTACAGGATTACTTTGGCTATCTTGGGATTTTTGTTTTTCCATAATGAAGTTGAGTATTGTTCTTTACAGGTCTGTGAAGAATTGTTTTGGAATTTTGATGGGGATTTTATTGTATTTGTAGATAGTTTTTGGTAAGATTGCCATTTTTACTTTGTGGATAGTACCTATTCAAGAACACAAAAGATCTTTTAATTTTCTGATGTCTTCTTCAGTTTTTTTCTCGAAAGACTTCAAGTTCTTGTTATAAATGTCTTTCACTTGTTTGTTTGGAGTAACCACAAGATATTTTATTTTATTTGTGTCTTTTGTGAAGGGTTTTGTTTCTCTGATTTCTTTTCAGCCTGTTTATCATCCGAGTATAGGAGGGCTACTTATTTTTTTTGAGTTAATCTTGTATCCTGCAACATTACTGAAAGAGTTCATTAGTTGTGGTAATCCTCTGGTAGAATTTTTTGGGTCTTTTATGTATTATACTACCATATCATCAGCAAATAGTGAAAGTTTGACTTCTTTTCCAATTTGTATTTTCTTGATCTCTTTTTCTTGTCTTATTTGCTCTAGCTAAGACTTCAAGTACTATACTGAATAGATAGGGAGAGAGTGGACAGCCTTGTCTTTTTCCCGATTTCAATGGAATTGCTTGATTTTCTTTCATTTAGTTTGATATTGGCTGTTGGCTTGCTATATATTGCCTTTATTGCATTTAGATATGTTCCTTGTATCCCTGCTCTCTCTAAGGCCTTTATCATAAAGGGATGTTGAATTTTGCCAAAGATGTTTTCAGAATCTAATGAGATAATAATGTGGTTTTTCTTTCAGTTTGTTTATATAGTGGATTACATTGATATATTTTCATATGTTGAATCATCCCTGCATCTCTGGGATGAAGCCTACTTGGTCATGGTGGATTATTTTTTCTGATGTGTTCTTGGATTTGGTTGGCCAGTATTTTGTTGAGTATTTTTGCATCAATGTTTACGAGTGAGCTTGTTCTGTAATTCTCTATATTAGTTTTTTCTTTTTGTGGTTTGGGTACAGGGTGGCTGTAGCCTCATAAAAAGAATTTGGCAGTGTTCCCTTTGTTTCTATTGTGTGGAACAATTTGAGGAGTATTGGTATTAGCTCTTTTTTTATTGATTTTTATTGAGCTATACATTTTCTCTGCTCCCCTCCTTACCTCTCCCCTCTCCTTTGACACTCCCCCAAGGTCCCCATATTCCCACTTTACTCAGGAAATCTTGTCTTTTTCTGCTTCCCATGGGTATTAGCTCTTCTTTTAAGTTCTGGGAGAATTCTGCCTTGAAACCATCTGGTCCAGGACTTTTTTGGTTGGGAGACTTTTGATGATTGTTTCTATTTTGATAGAGTTTATTGGCTTATTTAATTTGTTTATTTGACCTTTCCTTTGCTTAATTTTAGCATGTGGTACTTATTCAGAAAATTGTTAATTTCCTTTAAATTTTCCAATTTTGAGAAGTACAGGTTTTTGAAATATGACCTAATGATTCTCTGGATTTCCTCAGTGTCTGTTGTTATAGTTCCCTTTTCATTTCTGATTTTGTTAATTTCAATATTTTCTGTCTTTTGTTTATAATTTGGGTAAAGATTTGTCTTCCTTGTTGATTTTCTCAAAGAACCAACTCTTTGTCTCATTGATCTCTTTGTATTGTTTTCTTTTTTTCTATATTATTGATTTCAGCCCTCAGTTTGATTATTTCTAGTCTTCTACTCCTTCTACTTTGTTCTAGAGCTTTCAGTTGTCCTGTTAATTCACTACTGTGGGATTTCTCTAGCTTCTTCATATAGGCATTTAGTGCTATGGACTTTCCTCTTATCACTGCTTTCATTGTGTCCCATAAGTTTGGGTATGTTGGGGTATCATTTTCACTGAATTTTAGGAAGTCTTTTTTCCTTATTTCTTCCTGACCCAGTAGTGATGCAGATGAGCATAGGTCAATTTCCATGAGTTTATGGCCAATTAGTGTTGTTGTTGAATTCTAACTTTAAGTCATGGTGATCTGATAAGATACAGGGCTTATTTCAGTGTTTTTGTATTTGTTGAAGTTTGCTTTGTTACTGAGCATGTGGTCAATTTAGTTTCCATGGGATGCTGAGAAGAAGGTATATTCTCGTGTTTTGGTGGAATGTTCTATGGATGTCTGTTAGGACCATTTGAGTCATGACATCTGCTAGTTTATTTCTGCTAAGTTTCTGTCATTCTCACTGATTTTATTAAAGAATTAATTCATTGTTTCACTGATTATTTGTATTTTTAATATTTTCTTTTTATTGATTTTGATTATTTAATGTCATCTGCTCCTTTTGGGTATTATTTTACTTGTCCTAGATCTTTCAAGTGTACCCCTAAGTTACTATTATGAAATTTCTCTCTACATATTTTTTTACATATGCACTTAGTGCTGTAAACTTGTCTCTGTGAACTACCCTGTGTCCCGTAGGTTTGAACATGTTCTATTCTCATTTTCATTCAATTTTAGAAAGTTTTACTTTTCTTTTTAAATTTCTCTTTGGCCTATTTTTTATTCAGGAGTGAATAGTTTCCATGAGTTTGTAAGCTTTCTGTTGTTGATATTCAGTTTTAATCCATGGTGAATAGATATGATACAAAGTGTTATTACATGTCTTATATCTGCTGAGATTTAATTTGTGTCCAGGTATGTGACCAAATCTTGAGAAATTTATGTCACTGATAAAGAAGAAAGTATATTTTTCTGTGTTTGGGTGACAGATTTTGTAGATCTCTGCTAGGTCAATTTGACTTACAACATTATTTAACTTTAGAATTTCTCTGTTTAGTTTTTGTCTGTATAACCTGTCTGTTGGTGAGAATGGGGTGTTGAAGTCATCCACTATCAGTGTGTGAGGGTCAATATGTGATTTAAGTTATAGTGGGATTTCTTTTATGAACTTCGGTGCCCATGTGTTTGGTGTGTAAATACTTAAAACTGTGGTTCCTTTTGCTGGATTTTTCCTTTGATGAGTGTGTAACATCCTTCCCTATCTTTTCTGTCTTTATGAAGTAGAATTATACATTGTATTATTTTTGTGAATAATGCAATTATCTGGCAAAATTGTTCTGGGTCTGTTAATCCACTCTAGATTGTAAATTTAAAATAAAAAGTCCTATAACACACAAAACCAATTTCATCTCCAAATATGAAAATTAAGAAAAAAATTAATAAAAATAGAAGAAGACATATTGATAGACTTTGAGTATCTGAATATTCTTTATATGGAACAAAAAGATCATTAATCTTGGAAATAAAATGTGATAAATTTGACAATGTTCAAATTTGTCAATGTCTAGTGCGTTGGGGTCCCTAGGTAAGGGTCTCGCGCAAATCAGGACACAGAGGATACAGAGTATGAACAACTGCATACCAAGCTTTATTTTGTATGGCTTTTTATACAGACCTCAACTCTGAAACCTCCCTTTACTCACGTACATGATCATGAGAAAACTTTTGCCTCACCTTGCAAGAAACAATGCCTCAATCAATAATAGTAATAAAAATGAAAAGAAGTGCATAGAAACAAGGCAAAAAGTATACAGAAGCAAAGCATTCCATTGTAACTGGTAGAGCATGAAGAACTGAGCTCAAAGGCCACTTCCCTATCCAGGTTATAGATTCTGACAGACATTTGAGAGATGGGCAGAGAGAGTTTGCTTTCGTCTATACTTGGTTTGCCAAGCAAGTGTTTCCCAACTTCGTCTCATCTGTCCCAGGAGGAGCCTGCACTCTAAGCCAGTTCTGTGTCTCCACACAAATTAAATAATTGTTTATACAAATATACCATTAAAAGGCCTGGGGATGTAACTCTGAAGTAGAGTGCTTTGTATTTCATGTCCCACCATGCACTAGCCACTGAGTTTGAGCCTGAGGACCAAAACAAAGAAAACGAAAACCAATAAACAAACTAAAAAGCCATTAAAGTAAGGAAACAAAGAACTTACATGCTGAGAATGAAAAAAGATATTTCTTATACATTTATGTTTATATATATGAAGAAAGAGATCCAACAGATACTATCACAAAATCATATATATATGTGTATATATATATATATATACATACACTTTCACACACACATATATAGTCTGCACAGAACACCACATAATGCACCACACACACACACACACGCACACACACACATGCACATCCCCCCCATATATGGTCTTCATATCTTTGAATGCCACAAGGTTAAAGACTACTCTTATCTGAGTATACAGAAAAATTTGTAGAGATTGTTAGGGGTTGTACTGATTTAGAAAAACCCCAATAACTATAATTTCACTAGCACTGATTCATCACCTAGGTTTCCAGTACTAGGCATGATGTCCCTCTTGTTGAGTGGGATCCCCCTTGTTAGCTCCAGTTAGAGACCTGTTGGTTACTGCCAAGATATGCTGCCCCTGTAGGGTTATCATGCCATGCTGGTTGTTGATATGGTTCACAGTTGTCATAGCTACGCTGAATTGTTGGTTGCCTCCCTCCTTTAGATGAACTTCTCTCCCTCCATGTCACATATGTCCTTATGCTCCATTCTATGATTTTTAATTGGATTAATCAAATATATTCAAAAAATATGACTTTCCTCCTTCTTTACACTTTACATTCATTTTCATTTTATAGAGATTATAACATACATCTTTGTTTTTGTCTAGGTAATTTTAATAATTACTAAGGATTGCTGAAACTGAGAATCCTTTCACTAATTTGTCCTGAGTGTTTTATGTTATTATGGTCATACATTTTTACGTTTAAATCCCACAGAACAGTTTTATCTAATAATAATCATTTAAATATATCCACATTTCATTGATTCATCTTTTAATTCTTCTGTATTTTTTGTGATTATGCCTGACAAATTCTTCTATGTTTTGAAGCCATAGGCCTACTAGTAATAATACTTGCTGATAACAACTACATTTATTTTGTCTTAAATTTCCATTGTTCTGGTATTTAAGTTGTAAATATATATTTTTTATTCTAATTTAGTTTCTTAATTGTTATAGTGCAATTTTCAATATATTTGAATCAATTTTGATAACTTTTAAAATTATTTTTCTGAGTGCTCAAAATATTCTAAATATTCTTTCTCTCTTAACCCTTCTGCCCTTTCCTCCTCTCTCTCCACTTCCATGATCCTTATTCTCGTTTCTCTCTACAATTTAGTGATATAGCTATAATTTTAAGATCTTTTATAGAGCATTTGTATTGATTTATTTTGGTTGTTAAGACTATGTAATCTTATTAATTCTAGTAATTTAGAAAGAGAATAGCTAATAGTAATCACCCATTCCCAAGCTCTGACACAGATAGATTCATAAGGAAATTTTCACACTGCTGATGACTAGAAGACAGATCTTGAAGCAACTATTCTGGTATAATCAGGTCCCCTTCTTCTGACATACCTATTTTCTTCCCCAATTGTATTCTTTTATAAATTTTGATCTATCCATTTTCCATCTTTTCTGGTATCTTTTTAGGGGGATGGTATCATCTTTTACAATCACCTGTCATATTACCAAAACATTTCTGACCTGATGCTAAATAAAATAAAATAGGGATAGTAAGTAAGTCATGGTTTAAAAACTGCAGGAGTCTATGTCACTCCAACAGATGTGTAGTATGGAGACGCCACAGTCTTCCTGGTCTACTGTGGTATTTTAAGATTTTTCACTGAACGTTGGTTTGAACAATATCTTTGCCTTTCTTCTCAGATACGCTTTTCCTCCATGTCCAGACTGGAGGTCATAGAGAAGGCATAGACAGTCTGCTTAGTGGTTGTTTTCCTCACCTGTGCCATCCTTAGAAAAGATTTCTGTCATAAAAATACAGACATGGCTCGCACATAAAATTATTTAGGGATCATCTTAGTCTGGTTTTCATTGCCACAGTGTTGAGTAACATGAAGTGCTCTATGATGGTGCCCGCATCCTGGTGTGGACCACAGGCTGTGTCATGGCAAGGCTGAGACGGAAAACAGGAGGGGATCTGCCATATGCAGAAGGAGTCACGCATGGGGCATGGCCTCTTTGGAGAACTAACCTAGCCACCGGATGCCTAACTACAACTGTGAGGTAGGTATTAGCTCCTTTGAGTGTGGTGCTCTCATGATCTAACCCCCCCTTCCACTAGGTTATAATCCTTGAAATGTTTACCACCTCAATCACATGACAGTGGCAACAGAGCTCTTAGCACAGGGACCACTGAAGAACAGAGCCCAGCAGGAATCCATAGCTCACCAAAATGGGGACCAATGTGTTTTCCTGCTTCTTTTCTGATTGTATAGATTTTGATCGGAAGATGGATGTTAAAAACATTGTATTAAACATTTCTCTTCTAAAGAATTTGATAGGTCTTGTCATGTGAGCCATCATGACTGTGCTGAAAAAGCATTTGGACTATGTCACTCCAACACATGTCCCGTACTGAGGTACTACGGCCCTCCTGGTCTACTGTGGTATTTTGAGGAGATTTCTCTTTGAATATTGGCTTGAACGATTCTCCTGCCTTTTTTCTCAGAGATTCTTTTCCTTTGTGTCCAGAAGAAGTAGACAGTCTGCTTAGGGATTATTTTCATATGGAATTACTTTAGTCCTTCTAAGAGTGCCACATCTGGGATCTCTACCAAAAGTCTGGTGTAGTTAACCAGCACTTTTCACTTTTGTTGGCCAGCTTCCAAATATCCTCTAGATTTGAGCTTAGAGACGATAACTTGATGGGTTCCCTAAAGTTGCAATTCACACACCTTGTGAAGTCTCATGCGATGCACATACACCTTGGTGTTCAAAGGCACAAGAGCTCCCCAATGAAGAGAAACAGTGATGACTCCATGTACAAAGTTCTCTTCTCCTGGGTATGGCTCTGTAAATCCCTTCAAGTCAGCAAAGCCCAAACCCTGCTTTTTTCTCAGTTCAGTGGGACTGTTATGCTGGTTTGGATTCCACCTCACCATGGCTCTGCTTGGGAAGGGCCTCCAGGAAGAACACTGGCGTCTCAGGCCTTATACTTTGTTTCAGCATCACAGTCTGAGGCTTCCTGCTGTCCAATATCTGCTTGCAATTGCTCCATGTATGTTCCCAGTTTCCCAGTTGTTTGTGGAGAGAATGAAGGATGATGTCCATTACTCTTGTCAAAGAGAGAAGCAGGAGCATTAATCAGAACCACAGAAACTCAACTAGGGATTTAACTTTTCCTTGAATTGACCAAGGAGGCTCCTGTAGTTTTGTTAAAGAATACCTGGAATGCAGGTTGTATTCCCTTGCAAACATACATTGACTTAGAGTCAGTTAACGTACAGGTCATACAACAGTGATTCCTTTGCCTCTGGATCTTAAAGATACAAGAATTGGATATTTTTTTTTTCTCCTCTGAATGTCAGCCAGTTTCCCCCCACCAAAAAAAATCCATAAGGCAGTGGATATTGACTGAACTCACTAAATAGCCCTCCAAGAAAACTATCAAGGAATTGACAGAAATAGAACCATGTTAAAATAATATGCATGTACAGCCCAGGGAACAGATGGAATAAATAATGAATGAATTTAGAAATAAGTTTGAAATCCTTGGTGAATGTTTTCCTCATGCTTCAGAATTGCCAATCATCTCCTCTAAATGGTGGTAATATTGAACTTAAAATAAAATTTAGTTTGCATATCTTTACTGCCTGATATGACACACTGCAGTTAACATGGCATTCACAATAACAAACATTCTATTAAAAAAATTGAGTTAGTCATCAGGTAGTGCTTACCTATTTCCTGAAACACCAAGGGAGAGTAGCAGTGAGGTGTTCATGACGTAAAATGATAGACTGAGTTTTCCTGAACCAGTGAAGACCTCTCGCCACACAAGCACCCAATTCATAGCTACTCATCTTCATCATGAGCAGAATGTCTGTATGCACAGTCCTCTATTCACCATGTGCTCTTGGATTTCTAGCTGATATTAGATGTATTAATGTTTCTCATCTAAATATTTTGGGGCATACAAGTTCATGTGTGCATGTTCACGAGTGTGGGGAGTATACACATGTATGTATATATATACATATACATGTATGTATGTATGTGTGTATGTATGTATGTATTTGTGATGCTTTGGAAGTCAGCGGTCAACATCTAGTGTTTTCTTGAATGGTTCTCCATCTTAGTTTTTTGAGACGGAATCTCTCATTGGAACTGGAACTCACAGATTTGTTTAGACGGAGTATCCAGCAAACCTTTAGATCCCAGTTCTGGGCTGACACATGGTACTGAATCTGATATTTTCACATGGGTGCTAGGGATCAAATTCAGATCCTCATGCTTGGAGCAGCAAGCACTTTACTGATTGAACCATCTTTCCAATCTCTTTCCTCTCTCTCTCTCTCTCTCTCTCTCTCTCTCTCTCTCTCTCTCTCTCTCATTGTATTATATACCAATCCTATCAAGAGTTTCTTATTATATCGAGGATTAAAGATCTCTTCTATTTTAACAGAATGGGAGTTGTTGAAGATGCAGACACATAAGGCTAGTCTCCATCGATACTAGCTTTCTCAACTTCTCTCTGGCTCTCTGACCACTGGCATCAGTCCCCAGGGCTTTTGTTTTTCTACTGAGATCTAACCTCCCTCCATCTTCTTGTATCCCTAACAGGTCTCATCTTTTATCTCTGTCTTTTCCCTTACTGAGGAATCTGGAACACGGACATTGCCGTCACCATGATCTTCAGCTTTGTTCTGTAATCCCTGCCAGTTCTCAAGGTCATTTCTTCTTTTAGTCTTTCTAATATGGATTCTTGGGCAGTGGCCTTATGTAGACTTAGAACCAGAACTATAACATTTCCTGTGTCCTCACTGCTTAGTCCTTAGTGTACTGTTTGGTTTTTGTTCTTTTTTTTTTTTTACATTGAACTCACAATGTAGCCCAAGCTAGTTTCATACTTATGTTCCTCTTACCTCTACCTTCTTAGTGTTAAATTTCTAGGTGTGTACCACCAGACTGAAACTGTTTTGTAAAAATTCCTGCAAAATTAATTATAATAGCAAGACAAAAAATAACTCATTTTTTTTACTGTCAAATGTGTGTGTGTGTTACAGATTTACCAAAAAAAAGAGGAATCCTGCCATTTGTAATGACATTGATAAATTTACAGGACATTATCTTAAGAGAACTAACTCAGATACAGAACTAACTTAGGCACCTACTGTAGAATTTCATTTATATACACAATCTCACATTTTTTTTAAAAAAAAAAGATTGAATACTTAGAAATAGAGAAGAAAAGCAATGGTTTCTATGGGGCAGAGAAAACAGGCCAATGGGTGGATATGATCAAAAAGCACAAAGTTGCATATAGGGTTGTTAAATATGGAAATGTAGTATGTAATATAAAGATCACAGGCACATGCACACATACGTGCAGACACAGACACAGATGCACATACACACAAAGCAAAGTTTATGAAATGGTAGGTATATACATTTGTTTCACTTGGGCATCAAAAAGGATGAACAGAATTGCCTCAATTTCTTGTTCTCATTGTAAAAACATTCTCTGTATTATCTTTCACTTTCTGGGTTTCTGAAAGTTAAGATTCTTCTCTATTTCTAAGGTCATACTTTCACACAGTCCTAAATCTTCACAAATTTTACAATCTTCAAAGTTCACTGGCTATCATGTCAAGAAGTTATTTTCTGTATGTTTGCTTCTAGGGTGTGATGTAGACTCCCTCTGTCAGCCTCTCTTCCCGCTCACTCATTTATCCTTCAGTCCCCTCGTGGAATGCCAGCAGCAATCCCATAAGCCATGCTTGTCCTTCGTTCTCTCCCATTGCTCCCAGTTACTTTATTTTAGAAGTTTCTCCTCATACTTTATAATGTCAGAATAGTTTCTAACCTCATGAAGGAGTCAGTGACAGACATGTTGGGCCCTGGTAGAGTAGCCAGGGCAAACCCAAGATCAAGGAGGCTGTTGCACACACGATGAGGGTGGGGGATGCAGTTGGAGACTCATCACAGCCTGGAAGACTAGTCACAGCTGGAGCAGGTGGTTTGCACCAAGAAGACTTTATTACTCAAAAGCAGATAGAACTGAGCAAGTAAGTGAGAATGTGGAAGAGGTCCGGATAACATTGTATATCTGGTGGTAGTTGAAGATCACTGCTGAGAAGCTGCTGAGGCGTGATGCAGGAATAGGCCAGTCTTGTAATCATTGTATTCAGGCCATGGGTGCTTCTGTCTCTGCACACTTTTATGTTTTCCACAGACAAGGCAGTAGTAGCCCATCTTTATATTTTCCAAAGGAAATTCTGCAAGATGGCTAAAAAGGTCTTTAGCCCCCACAGTTTCAATTGTTTCAAGCTCTGGTGCACCAGAGTTTCAGAAATTCCCATCACTGACTCATCCGTGCCCTAGATTCTGCTTGAATGCTCTGAATGTGGGCCTGTGTGTTCCTTAGAAGCCACTTTGGACAGGCTGAGGGCCAGAGTGAAGATAAGTTGAAGGCAGGTTATGATAGGTGTATCTAGCACAGAGGGTCCTCTTTACCAGAAACATGGTGAAGGATGCCACATTGGAGAAGGATGCCAGTTAGCGACCTGGGAAGTAGGAGACTCAAAGGACTTGGATGCGATGATCAACTGAGCTCATTGAGAACTTCTTGCATCCTGGGTCTCTGAAAGCCTTACTCGGAGTAGGGGCTTACTTCATTTTTCTCCATAGACAGGAAGTCTGCTCTCTCCCTGAGTGGTGGGAACTACCACTGCTGGTGAGGACACAACATGTTGAAATAGGAGCGGTGGGGCTGCGTCCCCAACACCCCGGCCACTTGGCTAGCTCATGCCCGAAATAAAAACACACAAACTGTGTTCATTTAAGAACTGCTTGGCCCCTGAACTCTAGCCCTTACAGGCTAATTCTCGCACCTGGACTAGCCCATTTCTAATGATGTGTGTAAGCACCCCAAGGTGCGCTTACCGGGAAGATTCTAGCCTAAGTCCATCGTGGGTTGCAGCTGCCTGGGAGAGCAGAGCATGGCGGCTGTCCGGTCTCTCTGGAAGCAGCGCAGAGTCTGACCTCACTTCCTCTTCTGCCCAGCATTCTATTCTATTTACTCCTCCCATCTATGTTCTAACCTATCAGGGCCAGCCAAGCAGTTTCTTTTATTGCTCAGCCAATGAAATCAACAGATTGATATG
>NW_026067962.1:9137265-9215115 GCF_014885135.2 Alexandromys fortis
CATTCATTAGCTTTCCACCCTCATGGCTGAGGTACTGGCTGTAGCCAAGTTTATAGGCACAGCTCTATGGCATTTCAAGGTCCCTGCCAGCAAAGGAGCTACAACAGACAACACTCAAGTCCTCTCTCTGTAGCCGGCCCTCCTCCTCAGAGTTTGCCCTGGCAGGACGGCCCAGAAAGCCAGCATTTTTAAATGGCACAGCTTTTTTCCTGCTATGGCTGAAAACCGAAAAGCATGTGTTCAGCTTTTTGTCAACACCATTTAAGTGTTTTGTGGCAGGACCTCTTAATGAGCTGCAGGGTTTTGTAGCTAAAGCTGAGTCAGGAAGCCTCTCTTAGATGAAAGCACTTGCTTGCCTCTAGCAAGCAGAGTAGACCCGAAATTTCTGCTACCAAGAAAACATGCTTCACTCCATTCTCTCCCAAGCTTTCTCAGGCTTTTTGTGGTTTCAGTTAGTCCCACGTTGGGCGCCATCTGTTGGCCCCACGTTGGGCGCCAAAATGTAACGGAGTAAGCGAATGCAGACAGATTGTCAAGAAATAGACAGCTTTAATGGAGGAATAGACTTACAGAACCACCGTTCCAGCGGAGACCAGGAAAGCAGAAGCGAGCGCTGGGAGCATGCTCGCCAAATTTATAGGAAACTTTTAGCCTGAGGCGAACACGCCCCCTAAGTGGTGGGACTTATCCCTACAACAACAGTTTCTAAAGGTTTCACCGTGTTTAAAGGAAAGCATGCTTCCTGTGTGACCGGCGTGATGTTATGTTTACATGTGGGTGATCCATCATTTTCTTTTCAATGTATCGCAAGTGGTTTTTGTGCTGTCCTGGCGCTATTTCACATTTCACAGTTATGGCTTTGATATCCTCATCCAGGTAAAGAATATGTCACAATTCTGACAACAGTGCCACTGGTATTCATTCCACTGGCCGAGTCATGCTGGACATGGGATATGTGTGTGACAATGTGTATGCATGATCAGTGATAAGGAAAGAACACCACCCCCAAGACAAGCACACGGAGGAATTCTGTTGTTGAGCTTTCAATCTTTGCATCATTTTCTTTTCTTAGTATTGCTGTTCCCCTCCACTTTACATGTTGTCCAACCATGCTAAATGAGTAGATCTAGGGGAAGCTACTCTATGGCCCAGAGTTGTCCACCGGTCCCACTGGATTGTTTTATGTGCTTGTATTAATTATAGTCATTTCTGGTAATGCTATAGGGTCCCCTGTTCCTTTTCCCTTTCCATTGCCTTGTATTAATTTGATTACCCAAGGAGACTTTGTTGAGGGTACTATATACAATAAGGTGTATTATTAGCCGTAGTTTCAAAAACCATTTGCAAGTAAATTGCTATGTCGATGCCCCGTAATAATGTTGACTACTTCTATTCTTCTCAAAATCCTTTTTAGTTCTTCAGAAATAAGTCACAAGCCTAAGAACCTTTGCACTAAGCTAAAATACGAACCAGTGTGCATCCTAATGGAACCCCTCCAGAGTAATAACATTGTTCACACTCCAGAGGGACCGCACATTTAACTGCCGTGAGAAAAGGACCCATGCTTCACTTCAGATTTGTGCCACAGTCTTTCTGTTCAAGCCTTTTCCTCTGCTGAGGGGACCCAAGGCTTGCTTTGGAATTTGGAAGGAAGCTTTCAAGGGCATTTCTTTTCCTCCCTGATTTTTCTATCAGCTGTGTAGGTAGCCACACGATTCCGACATCTGCTTTTTTTTTTTTATCACTTTCGTTTGTCCAAGTTTACTCTCTAGTCCCTTAAAACGTCTAAGTCCTTTATCACACAACTCTTTCCCAAGCCTCTTATTCTCTCACCCACATGATATGATCGGAACACTTGAAAGGAGAAATCTTTTCCTTCCCATCATTTTCCAGGACAGTGTTTGAGTATTAGCACAGCAAGTCTTTCCGTTCCGATAATGTGTAAAGCTGGGCTGAGTTCGATTATCTAGCCTTTATCCTGCTATTTGAGCTGACTCATTAAGAACCACGTGGGGGGGAGGGCAGGTAAAACAACTTTCCTCCCCAACCATAAACTATCAGTTGAAGAGGACCAGAAGAATCCCAATTTGCCTCAAGATGGCTGCCAGCTTGTTCCTTCTGGGAAATCACATTGACAGCTGCTATAATGATTAGCTCTCCCCCTGAAACTAGCTTTATATGAAAGTGATTTATGTGCAAACATAGAATATCTCATCTATCCTGTGGTCTAATTCACATAACAGGACTAATTCTTAAAAAGCAAAATTGGTGGCATTAGTAGCTTCAGGTGTGTAACCATTCCCATTATCTTATTCCAGAAAATGTTCATTATCTCAAAAGAGCATTCCCCACTCACTTAGGGCTCCAAAAGATCTTCCCCTCAGCCCCTAGCCTCTCCCCCTCCCCCGAATCTTTCCCTACTTCCAGTTTGGAGTTCAAATGGCAGGAAGAGAAAACAAGGAACCAATGGCATATAAGCAAGTGGTATCTTTATCGCTTCCCCTTTGATAAGACACGACTTTCTAGGCAATAAGAGAGTCTTTCCCGTTGGCTTGTATTTTGAAAAACCATTTTAAAGGAAAATAAGTCATTTTTAGGTATGTTTCCAGTGATTCTGCATAGATCAGTAAGGGAGGAGGTGGCAAATCAAGTCACTATTTCATATGTTGCCTAGTTATTTGTGTACTCATTAAATTCATACGACTTTAGAGAACTAACCATCCACATTTTCAGGTGGGGAAGCAAAGGCAAAGAAAAAACAATAAAACTTAATTTTTTTAATTTTGGGGGCAAAGGCATTAGAAAATTATTTTAAATTGATTTTTGGATAATTTTGCTTATGAGCATTATATACATCATTTACCTTCCTCTCTTTTTTTCCCTCCAGTCACCCTCCTCTACTCCTCAAATTCATAGCCTCTTTCTCTTTTATTATTATTATTATTATTTTATATTTGTGTGTTTGTGTGTGTGTGTTATAAATATGTAGCTACAAACTTCTGAGTTCATTTAGGATTGCTTGTAAGTTTGTAAGGCTTTTGACCTGACCACTTGACACTGAGTGAGCAGTTAGGGGATTCATACCTTGAGGACGCCGATTCCTTGTCAGCAGTCGTTAATTTCCCACAGCTCTCCATTGGGGGCATGACCTGTGATTTCTCTCATCCACACCAGCATGTGAGAAGGTGCTCTCATCTTTCAGGCCTTGTTTAGGCTGCCAGTGCTGAGATTTCGTGGGTACAGTGTCCTGTTATATAGAGAAGATACCATCAAGCAGTAGGAGTCTAGATTCTTTGGCTCTTACTATCATCTGTCCACTCTTCTGTGATGTTTATCTTTTTGTCCATTCACCTGAGCTGCCCCTAAGTCTTTAGTATAGGAGACGTGTTGCAGATACATCAACTCTGCATTTTGACCACTTGTGGATTTCTCTAGCAATCCCCATCTGCTGTAAAGAGACACTTTTTTGATAAACGGTGAGAGCTATACTTAGCCTTAGGTATAAGAATGAGTATTTAAAATGTGGTTAGGAATTATACTTGTTTAGGAAAACTTCATTAGTCGGTTCTCCGCTAGGGTCTTACCAACCATTGGTAGTGACCTACATTTACCATGTCAGGCATGGCCTGATTCCTATAGACTGGACCTTAACTCCAGTTAGATGACTGTTGGTTACCATCAACTATAGGTGCCACTATTGCACCTTCAGGGATAGTCTGCCATCCTGGTTATTACCATGATTCATAGGCTTTGCAGCCTATGGATAAGACTATTAATTGCTTTTTCCCTTGGCATCTTGCATGGCTCCTTCCAGCACTATGGGGGTTAGTCCTCAGGGAGGAAGCTTCCAGGTCATCTCTAGGTAGATTCTTATAACTTCTATATTTGAAATAAAATGTGTCATCAACAATAGGAATTGAATTAACCAAATTCTGGGAGGCACCCATGGGCAACACCAGTAGAGTACATTTTTTAAAAAAGATTTATTTATTATGTGTACAACATTCCTTCCACGTATGTTTGTATGCCTGAAGAGGGCACCAGATCTCATTATAGATGGCTATGAGCCACCATGTGGTTGCTGGGAATTGAACTCAGGACCTCTGGAAGAGCAGTCCGTGCTCTTAACCTCTGAGCCATCTCTCCAGCCCCTGGAGTACATTATTTTGGGGTTGTCTTGGACCTCCCTTTACAACAACTGAAGGGAATTTTGATAGATAATTTATTACCTTTGGGAGGAGCATTATTATCCTAAGTGGCACAACTTTATTTAAATATATGTGTATACACATACACTTGTATATATTATATATAAATATAAAATTTTAGGTAAACACAAAATAATATATGGGAAATAAATTTTAAAGCTCAACTTTCTATTGGACTTCACTATATAAAATTGAAAGTTATTTGAGAATGTGGCTCCAAATGGCTTGAGTAGGGTAGTTATTTTTATGTTCCCACTGAAAACACAGGTGAAAATTGTAATTCCAGATGTGAATCTAAACTTCTTGTGCACTGCTTCAGTGAAAACCTAACTATACACATGTGCAAACCCCATTAGATTAGGATTTATCTTTTGATATTTAATAACAGATATTGCCATGGTGGCACATTGTATGGGAACTGGCAGCTTTGGCCAACAGGATCCTTTAGTTCGAGAAAGTAGTTGTCTTGATCATTCCAGTCTGTGAGGTTAGAATTTTCTGGAGCGTTTATTATTTATTTATTTATCTATTTATTTATTTATTTATTTGATTTTCAAGACAGGGTTTCTCTGTAGCTTTTGGTTCCTGTCCTGGAACTAGCTCTTGTAGACCAGGCTGGCCTCGAACTCACAGAGATCCGCCTGCCTCTGCCTCCTGAGTGCTGGGATTAAAGGCGTGCACCACCACCGCCCGGCTTTCTGGAGCATTTATTGAAGTCTTCTGTTGCTTCAGAGGTACAACACAATGGGCAAAGCCTATTGCATTTCACTTATAAGCCATGCCCTCTCCTTAATGCTGACCTCATCCGCGAGGGCAGATGTCCTAGTTCCTACTCTACTGACATGATGACACATGATGGCCAAGGCTACTTATAAAAGAAAAGAGTTTATTGGGGGATTGCTTACAGTTTCAGAGGGTAAGTCCATGACCACGATGTCAGGGAGTGTGGCAACAGGCAGGCAAGTATGGTACTGGTGATGTAGTTGTCAGCTTAGAGACAACAACCACGATGTGGGATGTGGGGGTATAACTTGGAATGGTCCCACTTTTTTAAAGCAGCAAAGCCCACCCCAGAAACACACCTCTTCCAAAAAGGCCATATCTCCTTATCCTTCCCAAACCATTCTACAGGCTTCAGAAGAGCATCCAGTTATGTGAACCTAGAGGGTCCCATCTCATGCAGACCACCACAGCGGAGACTATCGGTAAGTGGGCGGATAAAGCTGCTGGCTTTTCTCCTCGTACTCTTGCTCCATGTGGTTCCACAGTCCCACTACATCCCTAGTCAGTATGTGCATGGGTGCACTTCTCAAACACTAAAAGAGATCAATACTAGAATTCCACAGAGCAATGGGAAGTGTTCCTGAGTGCTGCCATCCATCCTCTGTATCGTCCCAACTCGTCTACATTTTCCAAGTCTATATCTGTATTTTAAGAAACTATGTCTTGAAAAGTAAGAAAATAATTTTTTTCCTCATCACCAAAATTTTAAATGGTAGTGAAACAGACTAATTTATGTGTTGACTCTTTTGAGTGGCCTTTGTGCTGGGGACACAGAGAATGCTGACACCTGGAGAACAGTTGATGTCACGTCAGGTGAGAGCAGCTCTGGTCGTATTGTTTTCCTGAGTAATGGTGATAGCAACCCTTAGATGTGAAACTTATTGATACATGATTTTAGAGATGACGACCTGAGCCTTAGCCATGCTATCCAACTTTCCTCGGGCTACGTCATTAAAAAGTGGCCAGACTAGAATTTTGACTCCAAAATCTGCTGTAGTTGCCACGAGTTGAGTTGTGTTTGTTGTTGAAATCTCAAGGTCAGACCAGAATACTGCACCTGGGGAAGGAGTGTCTTTAAAGCGAGCACTTGGCTAAAGCTCAGGCAGAGGGTGGGTGCTATCTAGACACATTCCTCATCATCATAGATCTTCAGCTACAAAAGCTCCTCTTTCCAAGGATTTGTTTTGAATTCTCTGAGCCCCATGGCTCGGCTTCTCTACTGGGGACCATCATGTGCTTAGCTGTGGCCAGCGGTCTAGCTGCCATTTCAGCAGAGATTAGTCTGTAACATAATACAGAAGAAAAGGACGCAGATGGACTAACCCTCTGGGGAAGAAGAGGTGGGAGGCAGAGAGTGTTTGAAGACAATGGGGGCCTAGGATTTCCTGCACGAGCTCGCATTTTGACACCAATAGATTTCAGAGTCATCTGGGCCTGAAATAAAATTCTGTTGTTGGTTCAGGAAGAGTCCCCGCATAGCAGTGACGGCACAAGAAGTTGTTGTTCATGTCTGGGTTTCTGCTCCAGCAGAGAGGCAGCGCAGGGAAAACAGCCATGTTGCAACTTCCTATTATTACATCATATTATATCTTTAACCATAATCAAGTTCCATTACATAGTGAAGAGGTAATACTTTGCTACCCCCAAAGAAAACTCCTTTTAAATGCCTAGAGTTAGGTTCCCTTTCTATCACTATGTAGCTCTAAAAGGAGGTCTACGCTCCTTGCTGTCCACACTTGCTATGGCTCTGCCTCCACCATTGCACTCACACTGACTTCAGCAAGAAGGTGAAGAGGCAAATCCAGGTGACATTCAGAGGACGTTTTGGTCCTTCATGCTCTCCACAGCATTTAGAGCGTTTGGCTGAAGGATTATTTCTGCCTGAAGGTCTGTCTTCTGCCTCACACTATTTCAGGACTGTCCTCATCCGACTCTTGTCCAGCACATCCTTGCTCTTATTCCCTGGTGTGTTAGCTGTCTAGAGCTGCCATGATGAAGAACCTACAAACTTTCAGCCAGAACAAACGCTCGCCGTCCCATCCTTGCAGAAGCCAGATGTGAGGTCAGGGCTTGGCTGCTGGCTACCCATCCCAGATCCTCTGTGGGGCTGTGTGCCTGGGGGGAAATCTCTCTAGTACAGTTTATAACCTTTTTAGCTTGTAGGATATTAAGAAGATTATTGTGAAGATTAAAGTGATTTTCACAGGAAACATGGAGAACCAGGCGCTGTAGGAAACACGCCCCAGAGCCATGGTTTTCAGCCTTCCTAAGGCTGCCACCCTTTACTACATATTGGGGTGACCCCAACCATAAAATTATTTCGTCGTTTTTCACAACAGCAATTTTGGTACTGTTATGAATATTAATGTAAATATGCGTTTTTGAGATGGGCTCAGGCAACCCCTGCGAAAGAGTCTTTTGACCCTGAGAGGGTTCAAGACCAACGGGTTGAGAACAGCTGGTGTGGAGCATACCTATCCCTGCTGTTGGTTTTATTATTTACTTCAGATAATGGAACTAGGGGAAGAGCTGGTTTAAAACAATGATTGTATAAATGCTTTAAAAACATTTTACTCTTAGTTCTTTACCCAACTTTGCAGACATAAAGCCTGTAACTCAGTTGTAGCCTTGTAGTTGGAGCTGCTGTGAGGATAGAGTTTGGGGTTCTGCCTACCAGCCAGCTGCTCTGCCCCCCACATTTGTCAGTTGCTGTTGGTCCTCCATATGCAAGGATCCGGTCTCTAGATTTGCCAAGCCTTACCTCCGTACTATATATATTTAGACTTTTCTTGATGGCCTCTAAAGAAAATAATACAGTTATCATTTGCATGGCATTTATTATTTTAGGTATTTTATGTAATTGGAAGATAAGTATTTGAAAGCTTTGTGTCAGCTATATCTAAATGCCAAGCTGCTGTATGTGAAAGGCGAGCAATGAAGGGATCGTGGTGTTACCAATCCGCGGCTTTTGTTTGTTTGTTCTCTATCAAGATAGAAACCATGGGACGGCAAGGAGAAGCTTTTTAAGTGCTGGTCCTTGGTGGCTTTTGTTTTCTTCAGTCTTTGCATCAGCAAGCAGTGGTAGCATCAGATGGTGTCTTTGCAATTCTCTGGTACTGAGCCCCTTAATTCCCACCAATGTTATTTAACACTTGGATTAGAGTTTTCCTGCAAGTCTCTGCTCTTGGGACCCTAAGTCCCATGAATATTGTAGCTCTTGTTTGGGCCTAGGTTTTTGGATTCCTAAGCCTTTAATTATGGCTGGTGGTGTAGCATTCAATCAGGCCTATAGTTTTGGGATTCCTCAACTCCTAACATCATCCAGTGTTATAACTCTTGGGATAACCTGGGAAGTCAGAATTCCTTCAGCATTTAGCACCAGCCATTGCTATAGCTATTTGTCCTGGGTCAGAGACCCTTGGCCTTAATAACTAGACACTTCTTGGGAACTCTGCTGGTAACGAGACCTATAGACTCTCTCCTCTGGCTTCTGAAGGCCTTTTTCCACTAAGTCTCAGTTTCCGGCCCTTTCTTACTGTCTCTTTATTTTGCTGCCCTGTCTCTCTTGAACCAGGTCTCATCTCTTAAGCTGCTGCTGTCAGAAGGCAGCACCCCCGCCCCCGCCTTGCCATATCTTCTTCCTGTTGGCCTGCTAACTGCTCTGCTGTCACCGCCACTGCTGCTCTCCTGTCAACACCCCTCTCTTGTCCCTGTGTCTCCTTTATCTGTGTGACCTGCTCAGCCAGAACTACAGAAAGTAGGCAAGAAAAGACCAATCAGTCCTTTCATTGGCCTCATGTTGCAGCCCCAGGGGAGCAATTACAGGCCTATGTCTCCCAGCTCATTTACTAAGTGGGCCCCCAGCAGCCTCCTTACATAGCCCGAGAAGAGATGCTTGGGCCAGCGACGATGATTTGTCTTGTACTAATCACAGCCTTTTGTATTAGGACAATTTCAGTCCTGCCTCTGGGTGCCAATCATAGCCATTTGGCTTAGAGTTTGGATCAAACAATACCCAGAATTTTAGCACAGATCCCATCCCCCGGAGTGTGTACATGAACTAATCAGCACCAGGTCCTTCTTCCAGACCAGCCGTGGTTGTCCTTACCATGGGGCAGAGATAGAAATGGTCGCAGGCTCATCTTGAGTTCACAAGATTTATGGTAGTGAAAAGTCTGATATAAATTGTTTCAGACACTCCTCACTAAGGCCTCAGCCTGAGGACCTAGGACAATCAGCTGCCACTGTAAAGTTTCCTCAAGGTGCCAATGATTCCAGATGATTGATGTTGACGGGAGACTGGTCTGGCTGTTTGAGTGATAGTCATTTTCCATAAGGGAGACTAAAGCAGAGAAGCAGAATCAAGTAGCAGCCAATAAGGGAGTCACATTGCCTTATCCCCTTAGGTCTTTGTTTGTTCATAGGAAAATGTGAATCAGAGTGTTTACAATGACAACGTATCATGAACTCCAATAGTGACTCAACAATGCTTAACCCCTACCAGGGGATCCATGGTAAAATGAGTCTCTTTCATCTCTCTCCAGCCCACACCCAATGAGGGACATTTGTAGATCCTTTGTGCTGTTAGTACTTTCAGGACCGCAAGCAAAGGGAACCAATTCATCCTGATGAGCAGAATAAGAATTTATCTAGTTTGGGTCACTCCTATTTCTAAGTCTGCCATTCATTTCCTGAGCTGAGGAGCCACTCAGCTTCCCGGAGGAACCTTGTCCTCCTAGTGATGATGAGCACCCAACGACTCCTTCGTGCACTTTCACTGGTTCTGTGTCTGTGTACATATGGGAACTAATCATTTGCATCAGGTGACAACATTATCAGTGCATGGCTTATTCCTCTGTGTGAACTGCAGAGGTTTTGAACGTGAGAGAATTGGCACTACAAAAGAAAGCTGAGGAAAGAGAAAATGATGGTTTTGAAGGCAGAAACAGAGGAAGTTCTCCTATCCAGAAATATCCTAGCCAAAACAGGGCGGAATACCTCAAAATAAACAATTTTACAAATGGACCTCTCAGCTTATATTACCAAACAGGTCCATGCTGGCTAAATCTAGTCAGCCACGTAATCCTCCCTCCACATTTGCCACACCTTTCTTGCCACAAAGTAGTGATTTCTGGATCCTTTTCTTCAAATCAAAAGATAAGAGCAAAAGGGTGCTTCTCTGAATAAGAACGTAGATTTCAGCACAGCCAGGGAGGGTTTGGTGTGTGATACCACAAGTGACTTTACACTGTCCATTCCCGGGGGCCTATTAACATTCAGTTGTAGTGTGCCTGTGGGTACCTCTAGCTCCCCTGGGAATGCAGAATGGCACTCTGGGGGTTTTTCGCTGGCGTGAGCTGTGAGGATTCGAAGTCCTGTGGGTTCCAGTTGCCTTTTCTGTGTGCGTTCTAAGTAAAGACACAGCTCTCTGAATATGGCTAAATAATTCCACCCCATTCCTGGAAACTGTAGCCTTTCCCACGTACCACCATCACAATGAGCAACCCTTGAAACATCCCAGCTGTAGTACAGAAACCCAGCTTCCAGGGACAGAGGAGCAGAGGCTCCCAGGGAGGGTCTTCATTTGTAAGATGTTCTCTGTCTGGCATGATTGGCAAAGTCCCAGTGAGAAAAGCCCTCTTTTTATTATGGCAAGTTACTGATGCTAATATCTGGCAGTCAATGTCATTTGCAATCTATTTTAATTAAACATTATTTTGCATGGGTTCTCTGAGGAGTCTGTTATCACTGAAAAGTACAATCTCATAAACCTAATAAACAACTCAACAAATGCATGCTAATAAACAACTCAACAAATGCATGCCTTTGCACCTTGGTACCACTTGAAATCTCCGCATTTCCCCAAGTTTATTCTATATGAATCCAAAGACTTAATATTCTTCTTTGTGTATGTGCAAGTCTCCCATTCTCCTTGGAAGTGCAGCCAAAGGCAGACATTGGCAGCTTCTCTACATATTTCTCTGTGTACATGGAGATCTATAAATATGAATGCTCCCACTTTCAGAGTTTCAAAATAGAATGACCCAAAATATATATTTGATATATAATCTGAATGAAACTGGTCTAGCTTCTAATTCATTCCCACCCTCTGGAAAACATGCTAATAAACTCAATGTCACGTGTTTCTTTGGGAGTATCAGTATAATTAGGCCTTTCAAAAAGAGAACAAAACTGCATTGGGAACCTCAATTTGAAATACAGTGAGGCCAGATACCTCATTATAGCTGTGAAGGGTTTTCTTTTCTCTTGCTTTGATTTCCTGGCAAAGCATTATTTTATGCCTTTGTTCCCCTCCAGTGACCATAATAGTCTTGGCATAAACCTTGCCAGGTCGGTGGAAAACCTCCCCTCTGGGTATCTCTTGTTCTTTGGGGCTGTTCTTGGAATGAACCATGTCCGAGTGTTCCACTTGGAGAGCCACCTGTGTGAAGCAGGAGGAGCCTTGTGCCAGCCACAGCCCAGCTTTCTGACGCTTGTCTGTCTCTTTTCCTAAGATGTCTTTGTACCCTTGAGTCTTCTTTTCTCATCTACAGTCCCTTCCTGTGTCAGAGACGGATGACTTTCAGAGCACACATTAGTGTGGACCTTTAGGGATGTCTCTGAGGGAGCTGGAAAGGCTGGAGGAGCAGCCTCTGGAAAGCATTTAGCTGGCAACCTTGGCTCCCTTAGGAGCATTTGTCTCTCAAGCATTGTGGTTGGAATGGAATGTTTTGTTGTCTTTAAAGAAATTCCTCTGTGGGTAGGATGGGGAAGTCCTTCTGTGCTTGGAGTCCCATTCCCAGTGGGAAGGGAAACAGGAAGAACAAAGAATCTAAACAAAACAAATAAAGCCAAGGAGAGTTGTGCTTTCCAGGTGACTGCTCAAGAGCCCTGGCTATAGTAGCCCTTGGGGTTAGGAGTTAAAACACCTCACTTTGCACCTGATCTAATGACTGCCCTGAGGGAGGAGCTGTTATGGTTGACAGGGTTAGGTCCCTCTTCCCTTCTGCATTGCCCACTGGAGCATGAAAGGTGCTAAACAACGAGGATCTTTAGTTCTCTTATCCCCTTACAAACCAATCCTACTCATGAATATTAATGCAAAAATACTCAATAAAATACTGGCAAATTGAATCTAAGAACACATCAGAAAAACCATCCACTATGACCAAGTAGCCTTCATTCCAGAGATGCATGGATGGTTCAACATATGAAAATCTGTTAATATAATCCATCAGATAAGCAAACTGAAAAAAAAACTTTGACAAAATGCAGCATCCCTTTGTGATAAAGGTCTTGGAGAGAGTAGGGATACAAGGAACATTCCTAAACATAATAAAGGCAATATACAGCAAGCCAACAACCAACATCAAACTAAATGGAGAGAAACTCAAAGTTATCCCACTGAAATCAGGAACAAGACACAGCTGTTCACTCTCTCCATATCTATTCAATATAGTACTTGAGGGTCTAGCTAGAGCAATAAGACAACAAAAGGAGATCAAAGGGAAAAGAAGGAGTCAAACTCTCACTATTTGCTGATGATATGGTAAGTTTACATAAGTGACCCCAAAAATTCTACCAAAAACTTCTACAACCTATAAACACCTTAAGTAATGTAGTAGGATAGAAGATTAACCATAACAAAAAAAATCAGTAGCCCTCCTTTATACAGATGATAAATGGGCTGAGAAAGAAATCAGAGAAACACTACCATTCACAACAGCCACAAATAACATAAATTATCTTGGAGTAACTAACCAAGCAAGCAGAAGACCTGTATGACAAAACTTTAAATCTTTGAAGAAAGAAATTGAAGAAGACACCAGAAAATGGAAAGATAATCGAAAGCCTGGATGTCAATTCACACACCTATGAACGTCTGATTTTTGACAAAGAAGCAAAATTATAAAATGAAAAAAGAGAGTATATTTAACAAATGGTACTGGCATAACTGGAGAACATATACAACAAAGGATGAAAATAGACCCATATCTATTGTCATGCACAAAACTCAAGTCTAAATGGATCAAAGACCTCAACATAAAACCAACCACACTGAACCTCGTAGAAGAGAAAATAGAAAGCACAATTGAACTCAGTGGTGCAGAAGACCACTTCCTAAATATAACCACAGTAGCACAGACACTGAGAGCAACAATTAATAAATAGGACCTCCTGAAACTGAAAAGCTTCTGTAAAGCAAAGGACACAGTCAACAAGGCAAATGACAGTCTGCAGAATGGGAAAATATCTTCATCAACCCCGCATTGAACAGAGGGCTGATTCCAAAATATACAAAGAATACACAGAGGGTATATTCCATAACATACAAAGAAGTCAAGAAATTGGTCATCAAAAGAACAAATAATCCAATTTAAAAAGGGAGGGCACAGACCTAAATAGAGAACTATCACCAATGAATCTAAAATGGCTGAAAGACACTTAAGGAAATGCTCAACATCGTTAGTCATCAGAGAAATGCAAATCAAAACAACTCTGAGAGTCCATTTTACACCTGTAAGAACAGCCAAGATCAAAAACACTGGTGACAACTTATGCTGGAGAGGATGTGGGATAAAGGGAACACTTCTGCATTGCTGGTGGGAGTTCATACTGGTCCAGTTGCTTTGGAGATCAATAAGACAATTTCTCAGAAAATTAGGAAACAACCTACATCAAGACCCAGCAATACAACTTTTGGGTACATACCCAAAGGATGCTCAATCATACCACAGGGACATGTGCTCAACTATGTTCATAGCAGCATTATTTGTCATAGTCAGAACCTGGGCACAACCTAAATGCCCCTCGACTGAAGAATGGATAAAGAAGATGTGGTACATTTACACAATGGAATACTACACAGCAGAAAAAAAGTACTGACATCCATTTGTGGGCAAATGGATGGAGCTAGAAAACATATTGAGTGAGGTAACCGAGACACAGAAAGACAAATATTATATTTACTCACTCATCAGTGGCTTTTAGACATAAAACAAACAAAAATCAGCCTACATTTTATAATGCCAGAGAACCTAGACAACAAAGAGGACTCTAAGATGGATCTAATCTACATGGAAAGTGGAAAAAGACAAGATCTCCTGAGTAAATTGGAAGCATGGTGATCATAGGAGAGGGTAGGAGGGGAGAAATGGAGGGAGCAGAGAAAAATATATAGCTCAATAAAACAATAAAAAAGAATTCCCTTTGCTATTATATTTCTCAAAGATATTTATATCCTAAAATTCTAATAAAACATTTGTGAAAAATGACATGAGACACAGTAAGAAACAACTGAAATGGTCTTTCCTTTAGAAATGACCAAGATGCCAGCAGTACCCTTCCCAAACACTGCCCTTGGGAGGCAGCCCTGATAAACCTGGAATGATTTACCGCAGTCCACAGGACTTGAAAATCTGATCCTACCCAGCTCTCTGGCCTCATGTTTTTTTTCACGTAGTCCATTTACTAAGGATATCTCTCTGCACCTAAAGCCCACCCTAGTTTCTCATACTTTGAGGAGTTTAAATGCTCTTCCTTACTCTCAAACTCAGAAGCCTCTTGATTGCCGACCATGCTTCGAAGGAAGTTACTTCCAAGACCCCTCATGTAAGCCTAGCAGGACTGCTATTGCTCACGGTACAGCTTTGCTACGGTCTCTACAGGAAACACAAAAACTATAGGCTCTTATCCACTTCTCAGTCTCAACCCCTGGAATGTCCTTCTTGGTCTAGAAAGAATAACTTTAGCATTTTGTTTAACTTCAAAATGATTCTTAGGCTGATGAAAGAGGTCTCAGCTTTTGACATTATTATTATGATTCTAAATACTCTGAGATCCTGCACATGAGTTAATCAAGTTTTAAGAAGTTCTGTTCTTTAACACCAACTATAAGAGCTAAGCGCCTGTGATGTCTGCTCGCAGATGGCCGCTCATCAACCTTGTCCCACAGTTTCTTCTCAGCACTTTCTTTTCTTTGAAAGATAGAGACACATCCTCATGGCCACAGAACCAGTTCACTCTTGATCTAACGTTATTGTTGCCTTAGACTTCGGTATGTGTTTAGTCACGTACGACCTTTCCGTTATCAATGCAGCCTGATTCTGCACTCGTTATTTGAATGAGAATCCGCACATAGAAAAGATTTTATCAACTTGGCTTCTGAAATGTCTTTGAAGCATGTAAGACCTGACTAATCTAGATACAGCATTATATCCCCATAGGTGGTCGTCATCCTGAATCAAATGGCATGTTTAAGAGAAAGTTGACACCTTTGATTCTTACTTAGGAAATAATTCCTCGGCCAAATAAAAGATACACATTTAAATAATTTATTTGAATAGTACAAAAATCTACTGAAATAAGAACCCTCTCTTCTCATTCTCCCCTTTCTTCATTGCCATCATAGCTTATCCTGGCTTTGATAACTTGTACAGAGAGGACGACATCTGGAGCCAATTTAAGATAGCTTTATCATCTTTGCAGCTTACTTAACTTGCTCAAAGAAATTAATTTATCACCGGGATACTTCCCAGGGGGAAGACTATACATTAAAAACATTGAAGAAAATTTTCTTTTTTTCTTTTTTTTTCCCCTCAATTTTCCTGAATTTATCCCAGCCATTGGGCACCTAAAGAATAGGTGTTGAACAGGGGTTTTGAGACCGGGGCATGGACATTGGTAGTGTAGGGCAGCCTGGCTCTGAGAACGAATCTGTTTTTCTTGGTTAAAGCTTGCATCGTATTTCTTGCTGGAAGTCGGAGAGATAGCAGAAGTGTTTAAGTCAAAATGGCTTTGGTTTGGCCCTGGCCAGAAGCCAGGGAAACCACAAAGAAGTTCTCCTGTTTTTTCTTGGTTTGTTTGTTTGTTTCATGCTTCTTGTCTTAAATTAGTACCCCTTAGAATGAGGATATGACTGAAGCTGAGATCTACCTGGACATGTAAATGGGCCAACTGGGCTGGCCAGTTTACTCCCTGCCCAGTGCCATCATACAGTAAAGTCATGTTCCCTCCGAGGCAGTGGCCCCAATGGTACACTGTTTCTGGGGACCCATACCTGCTGGACCGTTATTCTCTTTTCTTCCTTTTAAGGGCTGGTCTATGGATCTGTGATAAACTTCTTCTTAAGTTCACCCTCTGTGGTCTGTGGTTTTCATTCTTTGAATTTATAGGTCACCAACTCAGAAGCTATTTTATGTGACTGTGAGGATTCAGAAGCCTCACATCCATTTAAAGCCAAAAGGCAAGAGGAAATATCTTCAAATTCAAAGAAACCCCACATTTCCATATCAAGGTCTGCTGACAAAATTAAGACCTTTTGGTTGAATGCTGGAGCTCATGGGGTTTCTTAGACCTGAAAACTAAGTATTGACTATAGTGCAGGCACGACTAGGATGGAGAAAGTAACAAAATATTGTAGAGTCAGTCCTTATCCTAGCTAGGTGCTCACGCTTGTGTCTGTCAGCGGCATTTAGGATAGTCCTTGCATGGACACAAGGCATGGAAATATAAAATGAGGTCATGCATGGCCTTAGACTGGACAGCCTTCATGGGTCACAATGTAAAACTTCGAGGGGAGGGAATCTGTGACATTTGGCTGGGAATAAGAGACTGAGGAACTTCTCAGTGTGAATATACACAGCTGGGAATAATGTTTTGTACCTTTGTTCCACATCCGCTGTTTCAGTTTCAGTGGTAACTCTTCCTGAGCTAGCTTATATCCACTGTGTGCTGGGTTACTGCTGTCTGAGCTAGCCTATACCCACTGTGTGCTAGGTTCCTGCTCTCTGAGCTAGCCCTCACCCACTGTGTGCTGGGTTCCTGCTCTCTGAGCTAGCCCTCACCCACTGTGTGCTGGGTTCCTGCTCTCTGAGCTATCCCATACCCAGTGTGTGCTAGGTTATTGCTCCTACCACTTTTACCTTATTAGTAGAGAAAGAGGATCAAACAAGTCTGGCCAAAGGTCAGGGACAGTTCCTCAGCATAAGAAGGCCAATTTAGAATAAAAAAAATTACAATATTAATGTAGGGAAACTTTTGACTTATAAAAAGTTCAAGTTATACAAACCTGAGACTTAACATTTGTAAAAATCGTCGGCATCTGGATTGATTGATTTATCCTCTGTCTTCAAGTGATTTCAAGTAGATTAAAACACATACAATATTCTAAAATCTCACAGGCTAAAGCAAAACAAAATTAAAAAACAGGCAGGAAGTCTAAAGACGCAGCCTATGAAGGCACCCAGCTATGAGAAGAAGCCACAATCTTCTCTTTGATTCCTGACAGCAAGTTGTCGCAAAATAAATAGTATTTGCCTTAGAAGGAAAGTTCTGTAAAATTCCCTCCTCTTCCTGGTTGATTTATCTGACTTGTGTGGTCGAGGTCTCCTCAGGACTAAGTGACCTGTTTTTACTGTAAACTCCTCCGGCTGGCACATCTTGGTCACTGTAACAGTGGCATCTGGCAGAGGGCCTAACATACACTGGGTCTAAGTCAACACAGGCCAACTGGCTCAGTAATGAGGCAAGTAGGAAATGTACAAATCCATGACCTTGTAAGTCCTGACAGAGGCTTACAGTCATGCGTTGACCTGTTTTTTGGCACAGCACTATGAAGCGAGCCAAGTCTCAGAATGGCCATTACGATCAGCAAGTAAGAAAGTGGCGATGGGCTTAATTATGAACAAGAAGAGAATCGCTTGTAAACAGTTGACCATGGAGACTGCCAGGACCATCATTAGAGGGTACACTAGCCATCAGGAGACGCTTCTTGGGGAGCTCACCTAGATCGTTTCCTGGCAGGGTTTCCTCTTGGCAGTCTTGGTCTGCTGGGCTCTTCCTCTGATAAGTAAGCCTCCCCCACCTTTAGGAAGGCCAATCTTTTTTTGTTTGTTTATTTGTTTATTTTATTTTATTTTATTTTTGTTTTCGAGATGTGGTTTCTCTAGCTCTTGCTGTCCTGGAACTCTCCTTGTAGCCCAGGCTGGCCTTGAACTCACAGAGATCCACCTACTTCTGCCTCTCTCCCAAGTGCTAGGATTAAAAGCCTGTGCCACCACTGCCCAGAAAAGGACAAACTTTTTATTCAAAATTTGTAATCGAAATGTTGTTTTCATTGAAGACTAGTCACAAGGGTGCCCAGATTATTATTTGATAAAGTATCTGTGCATACTTGGCACATTATTTGATAAAGTATCTGTGCATACTTGACACAAGTGGTTAACCTTGGACCCGTCTCACTCCCAAACCCTGCCTGCCCGCCCTCCACACTAGATGACGCTCTAAAAATTTTGTTAGACCACCTTTTCCCCAAGTTAAAACTAATGGTTTTCTTTATCCTTATTGCAGTGATATGAGTTTTAATTAAAATGTTCTAACAATTACAACTCATAAAAATGTGTGCCTGTACTTAAGCCTGACTCTAAACACTTTTTTCTCATTTTCTCCATACAGAAAATAAAATATAAACAAGATCTTGATACAATACTTAAGAATGTTCTAGTACATAGAAATAACTCTAATACCCTGGAGTGTTCTACTTCCCCTTGGTAGAAATGTTTGGAGTGGCATCTCAAGGTTTTTGATTAGAATGTGGCTAAGTGGCATTCATGGAGCCCACATATCTTAATTTGCAGCTTTAAGTCTGAAGTAAAGGTAGTTTATAAACTGAAGTACAAATTTCTCTTCAAAAAAATCGCCAGACAATGTATATTAATTACTGTCTTAAAAAATGTGAGGTGGGGCTGGAAAGGTGGCTCGGCTGTTAAAAGCACTTACTGCTCTGTCAGAGGACCAGAGTTTAGATCCCATTACCCAGAATGACTGCCTCACAAAGGCCTGTGATTCCAGTTCTAAGAAAACTCCTTTGTGACCTGCTCTCTCTCTCTCTCTCTCTCTCTCTCTCTCTCTCTCTCTCTCTCTCTCTCTCTCTCTCTCTCTCTCTCCTCTCCTCTTCTCCTCTCCTCTCTCTCTCCACCCCTTTTGCACATGCATTTTCTCTCTCCTGTGAAAGTATAGCATTTAAAACTGTAGTAGTATATTGCATCTCTCCCAGACGTCCTTATGGACAATTTGCAATAATGGAATTGTTAGATACACATATAGAAATGGTCATAGGCTGTAATAGCCTATTTCGTGGTTTCCAGAAAGCAGAGCTGAAGGAATTACCCACAGTGCCTTATTTTACCTTCTCTTTGCATCTTGTTTTGCTGATGAAGTTTACCAAGTTGTCAAAAATTCTCGGTACAGCTCATGCATCCAGGAAGACCGCTCAGAGTGAGGGTTGATTTTATCCCTAGGGGTTTTCCCCTTTGTCACCTCTCCCGTCCAACTGTGCTTTTATTTCACTATGGCAAGTGATCAGGTCATCTTAGAAATAAAGCTGAAATTAGGTTATATTGAAAATATAAGAGTCTGTGTAATTGTGTTTGGCAAACTTTAGCACTCATGACGTACCAACATTTTAATTTGTGTCTGACTTGATGGTGATGTATATACTGCTGCTGGTGGTCATTTTGATTCAATAACTGAGATATTTACAGAAGTTCAGGGACAGGTATTTATGACTCAGCAATGTCTCCGGCATCTAATTTTGTGTGTGAATTAGTAGGTCATGCATCATATTTATAGGAATTCTGTTACATTTATAATAGGGTGAATTTTTCTCCCTGAGCAAAATCTTAAAATTTATCACGAAAATGACTACGTATTCATGGCTATGAATAAAGGAACTTTGTAATTCTGAATTTAATTTTGTCTTCTATTATCTAAATCACTTTGCTTTTTGAGAAAGAAGGCTTTGGCTAGTTTCCTTATCCCTAGCTTTGCTTTCTAGAATCCCAACGGTAGACAGTAATGATTTATATGTCAGGAAGAGATGTGAATGAAAGTATCCCTGCTTCCTCAGGAGAGGCCCCTGAAAGGACACCGCTGATGCCTGCACGATGCCCCCGGATGTTGGGATAAAGGGTGGTTCAGACTCCTGATACCCGCAAAGCGTGTTCTTGCCTTAGGACTGAGAACAAGATGCTGAAATGAGTTGCCGATCCCTGCCGCTGGGAGCTCTTTTAGGGATTTACCTTGATTTAAGGCCATAGTACCTGTCAATAATTTTTATCCTCTTCACTCCAGGTTGGATTTGAACTGCCAACTGATGTGAACTCTGAGACATTTTTCTACAGAGCAGATCCAATCCCAGAGTCAATCAGTCCTCTTTCATAAACATTTTCTGTTTCTCTGGGTCATGAGAGGCAGCATTAAGTGGCTCTGAGGAAAAACACAGTATTATCATCAATGACATTATTGATACGCCATAGTTTGATCACAATGTTTCTATTTTATCACAACGGAGGGAAAATAAGCTCATATGGCATAGTTGAAAACTAAATAGTAGCTTCTGACATTTACAAAGGGCAAACAGCCCAATTCTATATTTCTACACAAAGGAAACATAAGTATTTGCAAAAAGAGATTTGCCCACATCTCTATCCCTCAGTTCTGCAGATAGTCTGTTTGCCCCGTTATAGGAGAGCTGCTTGTTACAAATGCTGCTTCTGCCACCATGACAAGACTTTTTGTCCCTTCTGACTAGATTACTATTTTGGTTAGTCAGTTGTCTGTGTTTGCAGAATTCTTTAGTTTCAAAGAAGGGCTTGCAAATATTTAAAAACCCTTCATTTATCAAGACTCCCCAAAAATCCACTAGCATGTTCTGTGTTCCTTTGTGGTAACACAGACACCATTTTGTGACCTAGTCTGGTGCATTTGATATGCAATAACTAATACTTGTTAGTGATTTTTTTTAATTTTTCATGTATGACAATTCTATACATGGCTCCATTCACTTGTATATGTAGGGCCAGAATGTACTCATCTATTCATTCATATGTTCAGTAAGCACTAATGTTTCAGCTATGGGGATAGAAATCTACCCCATATGAAAACTTCGATTCTTTTCTTTCAGAAGCCTTTATCTAGTTCAATGGTTCTCAATCGTCCTAACGCTGCAACTCTTTAGTACAGTTCCCATGTTGTGCTGACTCCCAGCCAGAAAACCATTTTCACAGCTGCTTCAGAAATGTAATTTCTGTTATGAATGGTAATATTCTGTAGGAACTACTTCCGCTCCTTCAGCCAATAGTTTTTAAGATACCAGTCCACTTGGGCATGGTCTATTTGGTTTGAAAAAAAGCAGCGGTAGCCACACGCTCCATCTCTTGCTTCAGATTCTACTTCCAGCTACCAGACATTTTTCCTGATTGTGCAGAGGGCTATTGTCTAGGATGGTGATCTGTAAGTTTTTTCTCTTTAAATAAACAACCTTTTTTTTTTAAATCATATTTCCAAACTGTGTGGGATTGTTTTGTGACTTTCTCCTTTAGTAATATAAATATCTGTGTTTTCTCATGGTCTTAGGCCACCCCTGTGAAAAGGTTGGGCCCCAAAGAGGTCTGATGTAGGTGGGTCTTCTATCTATCTGTTGTTTCATTGGCTAATTAATAAAGAAAACTGCTTGGCCCGATAGGTCAGAACATAGGTAGGCAGGAAAGACAAAACAAAATGCTGGGAGGAAGAAGGCAGTGAAGCAGACACTATAGCTCTCCTCTCCAAGATAGACTCAGGTTAAGATCCTTACTGGTAAGCCACCACCTCGTGGTGCTACACAGATGATTAGAAATGGGTTAATCAAGATGTGAGAGTTAGCCAATGAAAGGCTACAGATAACGGGCCAGGCAGTGTTTAAAAGAATACAGTTTCCATGTAATTATTTTGGGTAAAGCTAGCCCAGAGCTGGGCTGCAACCCGCCGCTCCCATCACTACAAAGGTCACAACCCACAAGTCTAAAACTGCTTTTTTAGATATTTAGAGTGTGTTAACATGATCTAATATGAAGAATGTATCTCTGTCCATTTTAGTGATATAGCAAGATACCTTACACCAGGTTCCATAAATAAAGGAGTTCATTTCTCACAGATCTAGAATACAGAAAGCAACAAACTTCCAAAGTAGCAGCAGTTTCCGTGTTTAGTGAAAACACACTCTATCATTATATATTGTCCCTAGGTTTTTGTACCCTCCAACAGTAGAAGGTATGGAAAGAAACAAGCAGACCCCCAAAAACCTTCTGATAGGGAAAGAGTCCCAGTCATGAATGTAGAGGAGTCATGACCTATTGACTCCAAAATTCCAACCTCTAATCCTATGACATTGGGGGCTAGATTTTACCATGTGTATTATGGGGCAAGAGCATTGGTAGCACAGGGGAAGGCATTTACAAAGTCTAGAGAAGGCAGGAAAGATTATAACAGCTTACTTCAGTAGTGACTGAAAGAGTATAAGGAAGAACAAACATTCAGCATTAAGATGTGAAAAAAGGCATTTGCTAGGGCAGACTGAACAAAGCTGGATTCCAAAGTAAGAGGGCACGGGGATGTTCATAGTTTTTGGGTCGTATCTCTCTATATTGATATCTCCATCCTTCTATGGAGAAGGTCTTATCTATCCCAGGCTGGAACCAAACTCACTGTGTGGCTGAAGATGCCCTTGATCCTACTGACTCTGTCTCTTCAGTGATTGGATTACAAGCCTCTACCAGCATGCAGATTTTGCGGTTCTTATTTTTTAATAAATGAAGAAGCTGCTGCCGTAAACCAACTTAGAGTTGTCTGGCAACATAAAGAGGGAACACCCATGTTTGTGTGCTTCCATTTGATGGCATTGCTATAGCATCATGACTCTCAACATTAATTTGTCCTGAGGAATTTTCAACTTTTTTATAAAAATTTTATAGAAAATTTTTTCAATTTTCTATATGAGAAAGATGCATATATATGTGTATATATATGTACATATATGTGTGTGTGTGTGTGTGCGTGCGTGTGTGTATGTGTGTAGTGGGCTGCGGGCAGGCCTGCTTTTCATCCCACCCGGCTCCCGCATGGTTAGCTTTACACCCAAAATAACAACACACAAATTGTGTTCTTTTAAACACTGCCTGGCCCATTAGCTCTAGCCTCTTCTTGGCTAACTCTCCCATCTTGACTAACCCATTTCTAATAATCTTTGTAATACCACGAGGTGGTGGCTTACCAGGAAAGATTCAGCATGTCTGACCTGGTGGCTGGCTCCATGGCATCTGCCCTGGAGAGGAGAGGCATGGTGTCTGCCTAACTTCCCTTCTTCCCAGCATTCTGTTCTGTCTACTCCACCCACCTATGTTCTGATCTATCAGGCCAAGCAGTTTCTTTATTAATTAACCAATGAAAGCAACAAATAGACATATGACCTTCCCACATCATATATGTATATATAGTGACTGAATTTGAGAAGATATAACAAAGTGACTCTTATTTTACATATGATTTTTATTGAAGAATGAACCACATATAAAGTACTAATCTTTGTTTTTTTCTGGAACTCACTGTGTAAATTAAGATGGTCTCGGTCCCAGAGATCTGCCTGCCTCTGCCTCCCAAGTGCTAGGATTAAAGTCATGTGCCACTACCACCCAGCACTCTAGTCCTAATCTTAAATATATAGTTTGATATAGTTTTACAAAACCAACAAACCCCTCACCAAGAAATAAACACTGCAAACTCCTTGGCAGACTCTTTTTTTTGTGACTTAATAGTAACTATAACCTCTGCAAACTAATCAACATTCTAGCTCAATAATTAATTTGACCTGGGGCTAGGGAGACAGCTCAGTGGTTAAGAATACTCGATGTTCACTGGGTTCAATTCCCAGTACCTACAAGGTAGCTCACAGTCTACTGTAACAGTAGCTCCAGGGGATCTGATGTCCTCTACTGGCCTCTGCAGTCACTACACACCACACACACACACACACACACACACACACACACACACACACACACACCACAGACATATGTAGGCAAAACACTCATACACATAAAAATAACATAAAAGTAAATTAGTTTGACATATCTTTTGAGTTTTATGGAAATGGGATCCTATAAAATGCATTGTTCTATGTCAAGCTTCTTTTTCCTAAAAATTACTCCACAAAACCACAGCAAGCAGCTGAAGTTTGATATTTACCATTTCCTATAAGAAACTATCGTTCAACTGTCCTATGATTAATTTAGCTACTGTGTTGTCTATGAATATTTGAATTGTTTCCAGTGTTGATCTATCACTAACTATTACTCTGTGAGTCATTGTGCACTCCTCTGGTGTGCATATGTGGGCCTTCTGTTGGAAATACCTCTGGAAATAGGATTTCTGGTTCATAGCATGTGCATATATACAGTTTTGAAGGTTACTGCCACATGGCTTTCAATCTAATCTACTTTCTCCAGGCCTGTGAATACTTTCTCAATTATTGTGACTAGCAATTTCCTTGTGTCTTGTTTAATAAATCATTGGCTTCTCCTAGGTCCTGGATATATTTCCCTAGGGGATTGTTTTGTCATCGACGTATTCCCACAGTCTGTCTGGAACAGATCTCTGTATATGATCTGGAATGAAGCAAGGATACATTTCCCCCTACATGATGTCCACTTGGAATAGCACTGTTGGTTTTAAGATGATTGTTTTCCTGCATGATAGTGGCGCTTTTGCAGAATATAAAGAAGGCATAAATGAGGGTCTAATTAAGAGTTCTTTATTCTGTTCCACTGGCGTCTGATTGTCCATCTGCATGTCCATGCTCTCCTCACCGAGCCGTGGAAGCTTTGGAATATGTTAGTATCTGGTAGTAAAGACTCCCATTTTGAAACCCATCTTTCCTCTCTCCTATCCCTGGCTCTCGCCGTTTCCACAAGGGGGGCTGGGATTTTGAGTCAAACTCTACTGAGCATGTAATGAGCTTCCTAGTCAGACTGTGATTGGTGCCTCTGAGGATTGGTTGATTTAAGACCTCCTCACCCTGGCATTGCTTTTTCTGTGTGACATTTATGTTACCCCCCTTATTTGTTCCTTAAGCACTGGAGGATTTTTAATGCTATTTTACAGGTTTTTGATTAAAAATTGCTTCCTAATTATATGCTGCTACCATATACACAAACTTCACTGAATTTTAAGCATTGAAGTTAAAATCAAAACAGTTTTACATTTACTTATTCATTTGTTAATTGTGGTTCAAGAAATTTTCAGTGCACACAATTGTATCATTGGTGGAAAAGGGCACCTGAGTAGTGTGTTTTATTTTCATGGCATATAGCCTCTGGATTTATAGTTCCTATTATATTACCTAGGAACTTTAGGGCAACTTCAAAGATGTTAGAATAACTAATGTTTTTGCTGTCTTCCAGGTCTTACGCAGGGAGAGGCCTTTAATATGTCATTATTAAACTCCGATTAGATTCCTATTAAATATGACATTTGTTACAGGTGTTTCGGGTAAGCTGTAACCAAATTAAGGATGGTCCTGCTTGCTCCTCAGTTGCTAAGGTACACTTATCTACAAGGCAAACGCGTCACCCAGCTTCCTTTCAGGATGAGCAAGTGAGAGTCAGCAATGAAACAGTGTTCTTTGTGGGAGCCTAGGCAGTTTGGATGCTCACCTTACTAGACCTGGATGGAGGTGGGTGGTCCTTGGACTTCCCACAGGGCAAGGAACCCTGATTGCTCTTTGGGCTGACGAGGGAGGGGGACTTGATTGGGGGAGGGGGAGGGAAAGGGGAGGAGGCGGTGAGGAAGAGACAGAAATCTTTAATTAATTAATAAAGAAATAAATAAATTAAAAAAAGAAACAGTGTTCCAGAACAGTGAGCTCCTACTCTGTAGTGCATGAAGGAGTAGAAAAAAAAAGATAATGGGGAAAAAGAAATCTCCGTCTGCCCGTCAGTTCGTCCGTCCATCTGTCCGTCCGTTTGTCCGTCCATCCGTCCATCCATCCATCCATCCATCCATCCATCCATCCATCCACCTAATCTATATTATCTATTTATGTATCAACTATCTCTACCTGTTTATGATCTATCATCTATCTATCTATCTATCTATCTATCTATCTATCTATCATCTATCTATCATCTATTTATCTGCTTCTCATCTCGCTTGAATTAAGAATAGAAGGTTAAGAGGAGATAACTGAGGATACAATGAAGTCTTTTTAATCAGCTTCTCTTTTTGCTCGAGTTCATCTCACATTCTGATGCGACTTTCACTATTTTCTATGGTAGCCTTCAGTTCCCAGGTGTCCTGGATAGATCAAGTAAAAAGGATTCTTCTAGCCATTCCACAGTTCATCTCAACTAAGAAACCACTGCGATCTGCATAGCAGGTGACCAGGGACTGACTTAGTGCTGTTTCCTGAGCCACGCAGCACTTGTCTGTAGACCTCACACCCAGAGCAACCAGGCATGCGTCCCCAGAGCCTTCTTTCCCATCCCATCCCGTTTTCTAGGAACAGCTGTTCTGTTAATCTCGGTGATTAACAAGGTATCAACCCACTCCCCCAGACCACTCCAGAAGAGTCTCTCCTGGGGCTCCCGATGGGTTCTGCCTCGTGGATGGCTTCTCCATACATCAAGTTATACATCGATGCCCTGTTTCCATTTCTCCTGGGGACATTTTAGAGAAAAAGAACCTCCAGGTCATATGATAGATGTTTCATCTTTGTTAGCACAAGTGCTTGGGAATTAATCTTTATAATATTAGCTGCATGCTGAACCAGCCCTATTTCTGAATTCACTTGGAGATGTTATAACTTCACATTTGCTCAAGCTTTCTCGCAGAAGCTCGAGATTATTTATTTTCTCGGTGTATATTCTTGGCATATTTCTGCCTAGAGGAAAAGCAAAATCAATAAGTCCTACAGTTTTATTAAGTTTCTTAAAGAGCGGGATATCTGATCTGGTGGCTGGAGTTGGTTAATCACCATTCTGGACAGATTCATCTTAGGATGGTGGCTTGCCCTGCGTCCCTTTCAGTTATCCCATTAACATCATTTACATCATAATTGTTGCTCATAGCCACGTGTCACTACCTTCTGCCGTAGCCCCAAACAGGCAAAGTTAATGATTTTTTTCTTATTTAATGCATCCCTTTGCCTTCCAGTCTCCCCCATCTTCTCACACAATCTCGCTCCTCTTCTGTCTCAGAGTTCTAATTGTGGGGGTCTTCACTACCATACAGCCTAGCCCATCCTGCAGTAAAAGTCGTGTGCAAACACCTACCATGTTTCCAATTCCACTTTACCAGTGAGAATCGTGTGAAAAGGTTTGGGACAAAAATGAAACAGACTACTCTTGAGGATGCCCCGCTCAGGGAAGACCGTCCAGGATCGTTGACATGTATTCCAGCCTAGGATGCATTGCTGACTGTCTGGAGGTGTTTTCATGGGGCTAGAGTCTGCCTCTCTCTTCCTGCCTGCTCAAACAACACTGACTGGTACAGTCGATGGTTCTCCTGCTTCATCCTCTCTCTCGCTCTCAGTATAGAACTTTACCTTCATATTGATTCAGAATAGCAAAATGCATTTCCCCTCTACTCTCCTTTCCACTCTCCCAAACCATGAATAATAACCAGCAAAGATTGTCCCTTCTTTAGCCAAAGTTGGAATCATTCTTCCGACCACCTACAGTAGAGCTTTTCTCTAGGCTCGAAGAGACCCAGAGCTACCTGCTACCCACTGTCCTTCCTTCCTAGTATCTTGATCTCCTGTAAACATATTCTTGGGTGGGGGGAGTACTCTGACTCTACATCGTCCCCCAGCGACGGCTTTGTAGTTCACACCTGCCTTTTTCATCCCTGCGGGACAGTTTTTGCTCAACCGACAATAATTTATCTTCCTTCTCGCAAACATCAGTAAAGTTATTTCCAGCAATTAGCTTCCCATTATTAAATACAGTGGATACATTTCAGTCCGTTTATCATGTGACACTGTTAATAGTCCAGCTCTTACTCTTTCTCCTCTTTTGGCTTCACAGTACTTGTCTTCTTGGCGCCCCTGCTGGTTAGCTCTGGGTGCTTTCCCCAGTCTCCCCCACCAGCCAGCTCCCTTTCCCGAGAGTTCTAGAAAAGCCTTCTCTCCGGGGTTTCTTCCCAGCTGAGGGTGCGCTTTTCAGTTCTGGCTTCCACAATATTAACCTCTGAATGACTAATAAATCTTTACCTGTAGCTCGTTCCTTCCTGAGAGTTTTAGACTCAGGCCCCGTGAGCAGCCCTTCACTGACTTCAGCATGCCCCCAGCTCACTTCAGAGTCCTCATCTCTCAGTAGATTGCGCAGACATTTCTGAAGGAACAGATCCTTGGGTCTAGAAGGAAGTCTGACCCTACACCAACACGTATCTGTACCTTTTGTCCGCTAAATACAACTCTTCCATCCCAGAAATTGTTGACTCGCTTCACTGATTTCCCACAGGCCTTTTGAGTTGAACGTATTGTTTTCCTTCTAACCCCACCAAAACTAATACATGCAAATTGCTGAACCTGTTCTTCTGAAGTGTAGATCCAGGTTTGGTTCCCAGCAACCACATGAAGGCTCACAACACCTTGTAGCTCCAATTCCAGGGGATCCGCACCTTCTTCTGGACTCTATGGGCTCCTACATGCACATAAACACACAGGCACTGACCCACACCCCCATACATACACACGCAAAACATCATAAACACATAAACACACAGGCACCCACCCACACCCCTATACATACACACACAAAACCTCATAAACACATAAACACACAGGCACCCACCCACACCCACACTTCATACATGCACATGCAAAACAAATGTATAAATCTTTACAAAAATATAAAATGTATATTCTGTCAATTTTTTAAAAAAACTTACTTAATTTGAGGCAAATTCGATAAATGATATGACTTTGTAAATGGACTTGGCAATGTGATGATATAGAAAAAAGAAGGGTGCTTTTTGGCTTCTCTAGTTTCTTCTCCTGTCTTGAGACTTAGGGTTCTGAACTCAAAAATTTTACTCACTTGGTAGCTTTTAAGTTCTTGTCATATGAATTCAAAAATGCAAATTACAGGCAATGGGAGAAGAAGTGAAGACACACTGCCCCATACTGTTACCCAAAGACCAGGCTTCATGGGACTGTGGTTTCTGTAAACTGAACATCTGACCACGTCTTGTTTTCTTTGTTCTTGGTGCTGGGAGTGAGTGATTTTAATTCCCCCCTCTCTTCCAAGTCTATGTAAGTGCCTCATTTGGATAACACCCAACTTTATCTTGACTCTTACTAACAAAATAGTCTGGAAAGTTTAATCTAACTTTTATGATATCAGGAAAAAACAAGAAATAGAAATCACCAGTAGTTACCAAAGGCCTTAAAAACACGTACAACAATCCAATGGGGATATTGAAGACCTGATCTCAAAGTCGCACTGGGAAGAATAGCCATTGAACGGATGACCATTGAGTGGATGACCATTGAATGGAAGACCATTGGGTGGATGACCATTGAATGGATGACCATTGAATGGATGACCATTGAAGCAAGGGGAGCTGAAGTACTGACTTAGACTGTATAGTCAAATCAACTGAACCAGGTAGCCATAAGGAAAACTCTTGGAGAAAAGTATAGGAAAAGATTTTTCTAGTTTAAGGGTAGAGAAGGTTTTGTTAAACAATATTCTTACCATAAGAAAAATTATTGATTAAATTATATTAAATTTAATGATATATTTTCATTTATCAAAAACACCACAAAGAAAGTGGGGAAAGTATTTGAAATATTTGTCCTGTATACTATCATCAAACATCTACTATTTGGGATACACAAAGAGCTCCTACCAACTGGTAGAAACAAACACAATCAAAATACAAAACTTGGCAAATAGTATCAAAATGTTTAACCAATAAACAGAAAAATACGTTTTATGTCTTAGCAATCCAAGGAATGCAAATTATATACATTAGATAGTAGGCTCATGAGAGTTTAATATATTTTTATACTTTACAGCCCAAACATAAACTGATGAATGTTTTAAATGTATCTAACATGATATTAAAATACATGGAAAACCGATTGAAAATGTTCAGCTTGCTTAATAGTAAGAGCTGTCAATTTTCCAATGTTGCTTTTATTTTTGGTGTTCAACGAATAAACCAGGGCACTAAAGGAAATCTGTCCCCTACATAGGATCTATCTATTTCATACATGCGGTCACACAATTGCTGAAAACCATTGCTTTTTTCCCTCAGTGCCAGAATGGCTTGTTGCCCAGCAAAAATACAAAGCAGTATAATGAAAGCAAATAAACTCCAATTTACTAAACCGGAGGAAATGGAATGTACATTGATAAGCATCCTGGGATTTTCTGTGCTAACATCCACCAGGAAATAAATCCGTGGGAACAGCAAAGCGGAGCGAGGATCAGTCACTGGGTTCTAGGTTTGTTTTGAACCTTAGTTAATTTCTCTGCTATAGGAAGGAAGAGAAAGCAAAATAAACAATGAGGAATCCAGGCGCTGTCTGTCTTCACTCATCCATCATCCTTCCGCCTCTTCATTCTGGGTAAGTTTTCACTGTAGTTTGATAAATACAACATCTTCTCTTGGGGTATCCAACTTTTCTCCCATCTGGATTCTTCTCCTGCCGCATTCTTGACCTCCATCTGTTCCTAGCCTCTCATATGCCAAACTCAGCGTCCTTCCTGTGGCTCCCTGAGGAAGTCATGCCTCTTCAGGACTTTGAGCCTTTCCTGAAGCCCGTTGCTCTCCCTGGATCTCATTTTCTTTGTCTTTCCCTCCATGACCTCCAGCCAGCAAGGGCTGCTGTGTCTCCAGCCAGCGAGAGCTGCTGCGTCTCCAGCCAACAAGGGATGCCGCTTCTCCAGCTTGGGGTTTCTTAGACCTTTACGATAATTATCGTATTTCCATAGACGTAAGTTTTCATACTTTTCCTATTGGCTTTAAACTTTTTGATATAACAATGTATTCTTTTTTTCACTTGCATGGTGATCTCAGTACTTTAATGTTGACTATCTCAACATGTGATGGGAAAGGGTCATTTTCACCCTGAACTCCTTCCGAGTCTTGAGCATTCTCCAAACCTTGTTGTCTTGTGCCTGGCTGAAGAGGCGGGGTCTCTCCTCCTATTTTCTATCTAGTTTTTCCTGTAGCTACTTCGTCAGGACTCCTTCTCACTCCAGGTGATGGAAAGGTGTCCTCTGTTATGTTTTTTTTACCACTTCCTGGTTTATTGTCATCTGTTGCTCTTGTTGGCATCATGCATCACTTCAGTTAGTATCTGTTTGAATAGTGCGTCCTTCCTTCATTGGACTCTCAAGGTTCATGAGAATACAAACAAGATATACTTTTGTTTATCACCCCTTTAGTGTTGTACATCATAGAGTAGACTTCTAATAATCATTTCTTGAGTGAGTCATTGAAAGTCCCATGAGCACTGTTAGAACACAGGACATAAGGAACATACCTGGTAGGCTGGTAGCCAATCATGGTTCACTGTGTTACTAAATACCTGAACAAGATGGTTGTAGCCTCTTCAAAGGCTTCCATACATATGTCTGTATGTGCAGGACGCATGGTAGAGGAGGCAGCTTGATGCTTATTGCAAATACTGTTCTGCTTTTCCTGCCTATGGATTTACATCTGATGTTAAAGGGTTTGAGATCCCCAGGCAGATGGTGCCGATGAACTTTATCACTGGGAAGCTCAGCTACATGGTATATATTGCTTGACAGCCTGGGCAACAAAGTCACACCAGTTTGGGAAATTTCCTGTCCCTTCAGAGTCCAGTCTGGAGCTTTTGACACAGGGTGAGTGAAAGGCGCAGGACAGAACTCAAGGCTCCCTTAATGTGAGGCCGGCATTCCTTCTTTCATAGTGGTCCCAGTGTCGGCAACCTGGGACTACCACCATGTACTACACTCAGGTGTTTTTTGTTTTTGCTTCTTTTTTTCTTTTTGTACATATTAACATATAATATAATAACTATGCATAATAAATATAATAAAGAGGAGCTGGGGGAAAGGAAAAAAACCAAAACCAGAACAAAAGGATGAGAGAGAGACTCCCACTGCATGCGGACAGACAGCAGTGGACTTGGAGGGTTGTAACTGTTCAGTGTGGGTCCCCTCTTCTCCATTAGCTGCCGAGGCCTGGAAAAGGCAGAGTGCGCCATGGTAGTTCTCCATTCCCACTTAAGACCTCGCTTCTGAATTATTTAGAGTTTCTACTGGATGTGGCCTCCAGTTTGAATCCTTAGTCATGTGTTTTCCAGACCCATTTACATAGTTACAGTTTGACTTGCAAAAGGGCTCTTTGCTTTGGCCATCTGGAAGTAGTACAAATTATTGATGCTAATTGTTCCTCTTCCGTATTCTCTTTTTGTGATCCTCTCTGGTTTCAGCCTTTGGTAATATACAAGACCCTCATAAATATTTCATGTTGTACAAGGTGGCCTCGAGGTCTTCATTAAGTGAGCTTACACTGGCAAATGAACATGTTAAATCTGGGAGAATAAAGTCACTGCCTGCCTGCCCCTTTCGCTTGCATTGGGGGATATTTCTGTTTCCTCCACACCAAGCTTCTATTCTTAAGGTTTTAATGACTGCCATCTGCGGACATTGCTTCAGTGCAGGCTCACATCAGTGTTCTTGCCTCTGACTCCAGTCTTTAGATGAGAGGCTGGCCTTCTGGAGGCAGCTCAGAGAGGAGGGGGGGACCCATTCTGCTCATCCAGGGAGCTGTGCCTGCTCCTTGGCATCCGACTTTCCATCCGTATAATGAATGTTATGAGTAGAGTTTAACCAAGCAAAGAAAACAGCCACTTAAACGTATTTGTAAGTCAGAGCAGACCTCCGATGACAGCAAAGGCAGCCGTGGGAAAGGCAGAGGGGCCATTCTTTGTCAGATGGAGGATAGAATGGCCCAGAGCTGGTGTATTTCTTCCCGAATATGGGGCCCAAAAAGTACTGATTTCTGTGTTGCCCTCTCATGGCTTCTCTGTGCAGGAAGAAAAGTTGTTCAACCTATTTTTTATATACATATATACACTTTCTTTGGCACCCCTTTAAGGCTCCTGTGTCTAGCAGTCTAGAACTTGCCCTGTCTTTAGATGTTAGTGTTCAGAGAGACTTAGATACACGAGCCTTGAGAGGAGTTTGGGTCATACAAAAGGAAAGAATGAGGGTCCTTCTACTCCAGCAGGATCAACTGCTGCTCCATCAAGGACGGCTGACATACTGCTTCTTAGATTAGGGGACTCACTAAGTACATTTGGAGACAGAAGAATTTTACATAAATCACATAATGATATGCTAAGGAAGAGATATTTGCTTTCTTTCTAGAGTTATTTAGAAAATATGGCCTCTGGCTATTCTGAGAATTGTGGTTCATTGTATGCTCAGGGCTAGATCTGCAGGCATCAACAAACCTTCATTGTTCATCCCAGCTAAATTACTTGTCTTGTGTCTTAGTTAGGGTTATTCTTGCTATGATTAAAACCATGACCAAAGCAACTGAGGTAGGAAAGGGGTTTCCACATAACAGGAAAGGGTTCACAAGAGGAAAGGAACGTTTCCACGTCACTGTTCATCATAAGAGGAAGTCAGGACAGGAACCTGGAGGCAGGAGCTGATGCAGAGACCATAGAGATCACTGCTTATTCACTTGCTCCCCATGGCTTGCTCAGTCACCTCTTTCTTACAGTGCCCAGGACCACCAGTCCAGGGATGGCCACCACCCAGTGATGGACTGGGCCCTCCGCCATCAGTCACTAATAAAGAAAATGCCGTGCGACTGAATCTTATGGAGGTACTTTCTCAACTGAAGCTCCTCCCCCCCTTCCAGAAAACTCAAGCTTGTGTCAAGTTGCCATAAACCCACCAGCACATTCTTGAGAGAGTCTGGTAAGAGGGATTTACTGGTACTTTTCTCACCTTATTTTGCACGTTACTTCTATACCTGCCATCTAGGTTTTTCCTTCGTAGGGCAAATGGAAACAGTACATTTGCTTTGTTGTAACATGTTTGGATCTTAAATACTTACATTATTCTGTCCTCACAATTCTCTGGGTTAAGTTACCCAGAATCCACTGAGCCATCACATTTGTGATGGCCGATCATTAAAGTACAGGGTACATAAACATATATGTGTAGGCTGACCATTTTCCAAACGGGAACCGTCAACAGACAAAGGTCATTATTGATTACCCCTGTGTTAACTTATATTCTGAAGTCAGATGGCTCTGCCTCCTGCAATGGCCTCACTGCCCAGTGCCATCACTTTGGCAGTCTGGAGCCATCAGCCAGTAAGAGACACAGCTGCAGATTGAGTTCTCTTTCCTGGTCACCTTCACAAGAAGGAAGACCATACAGTGAAAACTCTCTAGGAAGCCTTGAATTCTGACATAGCTCACAGGACTCAGGATGGGAATTCAGTTCCTCTGCTAGTAGTTGAAGAGTGTCCCATGGATATAAAAGTCCACGTTTGTAAATAAAATGAAGACAAAGCCATTGCTTTAGCTCTCTAGGACTGTGTATATATGGTGTACCACAAATTGGCTCAGAAACAGAAAGTTAGGGGCCAGAGAGATGACTCAGTATTAAAAGCACTGACTGCTCTTGTAGAGGATTGGGGTTTGATTCCAAGCATCTACATGGGGGCTCACAAGTGTTTGTAACTCCAGTTTCAGGGGATCAGATACTACCTTCTACTTTTATGGATACCAAGTATCATAAAGACTCATGGGTCCACAACCCTTCTACACACATAAAAGTAATAAAAAATTGAAATTAACCCTAGAAATTTATTCACCTAAAGTTTGAAAAGTAAGACATTTGAAATCAAGATGTTAGTAGAGTTGACTCCCCTCACAGGCGAGTGGTATGTCCTTAATCCCTCTTCCAGCTTTTGATATGATACTTAGCATCCCTTGGTGTAGGAGGTACTTCTGTATTTGTGTTGCTTTCATTGCTTTGGGCCTGGTGATAGGGCAGAACTTATGTAGGCAGGGAGACAGAACTGGATTCTGGGAGGAAGAAAGCAAAGAGGGGAGAGCTGCCATGGAGTTGCCAGAGTCAGACATGCTGAATCTTTCTCGGTAAGCCACGATCTATGATGACATACAGATTATTAGAAATGGGTTGAATCAAGATGTGAGAGTTAATCAATAATCTAGCTTGGCTAGAGCTAATGGTCCAAGGAGTATTTTAATTAATACAGTTTTCTGTGTGGTTATTTCGGGTATAAGCTAGCCAGGTGGCCGGGATGACAAGCAGCCTGCTGGCCTGGGTGTAAGTCAGTCTGGGACTTGATGTAGCCTGCTCCTCCTTACTACAATCCCTTGCCTTGGGAACATCATATTCTACATGACCACATTTTCATAGGACATTTTCTTCCCAGTGTCTTTTGAGTGTGTGTTTGAAGGGAGGAGAAAGACTATGCATGGTGTGTAGTATATGACTATTTAACTCTACAAATAAACCAATAAATCTACTTGACCTGGCTTGTCTTTGGGTGAAGGTGGGGGAAAGTGATGTGGGAGTGTCATATATCAATCTGTTGATTTCATTGGATAAACAATAAAGAAACTCCTTGGCCCTGATAGGTTAAAACATAGGTGGGAGGAGTAAACAGAATAGAATGCAGGGAGGAAGAGGAAGTGAGCTCAGACTTGACAGCTCTGCTCCCTGAAGCAGAGATGCCAGGCTCCTCTCTCCCAGGCAGCTCTGACCCAGGATGGATGTAGGCTGAATCTTTCCTGGTAAGATCTGTGCTACATAGTTTATTAGAGATGGGTTGATGGGGATATGAGAATTAGCCTGTAAGGGCTAGAGTTAATGGGCCAAGCAGTGTTTAAAAGAATACAGTTTGTGTGTTGTTATTTTGGGGCATAAGCTAGCCAGGCGACCAGGAGCCGGGGTGCTGAGGACGCAGCCCCGCCGCTCCTATTTCAACAGGAAAGATGTTTTTTGATTGTGCAAGACTTCAATGGACATCTCTTATTAATATTAGAAGTTGATTGGATGAGACCACAGAGAACCCAAATGACATTTTCTTTTCATCATTTTTTTCCTTTGGATGTAACCCAACTTTAAGACAAATGGTAAAGAACAACACTCGACCTCACCATGTCAGCTAGGAGTCAGTGCGCTGCTCCCTGATCTGTTGTCCCCAGCATGTGGATTCTGCTGTCCCAAAGTGCCAGATGATCCTTCCTTTCTAGAATCACAAGTGGGCAAAGGTGTGTGAGGATTGACTCCTTCTTTCTACCTAATTTTAATATTAGCATACGCCAACGCTTTCTACTTCTTATTAGTCAGAACCAACTTTTGTGCCAGGATGATGGGAAAAAAAATGTTAAGTGATATTAAATAGGAAAGATGACTGCAATATAGCAATTGAGATTGCAGTTTTCAAGGGAAGAGAAAAATAGATGCTACCAAAATAAACTAGAATTGTCAATAGAGTTCTCATTTCCCCCAGGGTTTATCAGAGGCAGGGGCAGTGAAGAATTAAAGTTGTTTTGAGGTCCTGGCCCATGTCAGCATGTTAGTGCAGGTGCACACACCTCCACTGCATACAAGAGGACTGATTTCTCAACACTGGCCAGACTTGCTGCTGCAGCCTCTCATCTTCCCAGCTCCCTGTGTGAAGCTCTTGTTTTATATATAAACGTCAGCCACTCACCTGGGAAAACAGCACTAAATCGTTGGCTGTACAATGTGCATTGTAATGTGTAGTTTGTTGATTTATTTAGCTGGTTCTCTGTTACTCGCCTCTTAGATTCTTATATTTTTAATCTGTTTCCTTCTTAGAGTTTTCGACCGAGGGTCTTTACAGATGGAGTTCCTGTGGTCTTGTTAGGCCGAGTCACAGCATGCTGCTGTGATGTGGAGAGATAGAGTCCCAGGTAGGATGCGCGGCATTGTTCTGCTCTAGAGGCAATGTCCTGCTCTTTTAAGCTGACTAAAAGGCGATCAAAATGAACTGATGGTTAAAATGTGAGGCGTGAGCGAGAGGGTAGGCAAGAGTCCCCCTTCATCCTCGGTCCCTGTGGACCTGGCTCCCAACTGACACGCTCATCCTTGCTATTACTGTTTCTCCTCCCCCTAAAATTAGACCAAAGCTCTCCGTGATCAGGTCATTCTTTAAGGAGCGCTTTAATGAAATTACTCCAGCGACCGATTGCATGCTCTTACCTCGCCTCTCTTCCTTTCTCTTTGGAATCTGCCACAAACACTTGACCTCATCATTCAGACGTGGGCTCTGACATCCGACAGGGCCTTGGCTCCTCTTGTTGCTTTTTCCTTTGTTCCTGGACCTGTCTGCTGGGGACTTCTGAGGCAGGCAGGAGCTCAGGCTCGCACCTTTCTGCAGACCGTATGTGGCATACTAATGCTTGCTCCCCGGGCACTTGTAATTGGAGATATGGACTGTTTATGCCCGTGATGAAAGCGGGTGATTCACTACAGCTGCAGCATGAGATAATGCGGGCCTGAGACCGTCAGGCCGCCTTTCTCGGGCCTTAAATTAACTTGGCTTATTGCACCTTCCTTTCTCTCCGTTTTCATTCAGTCTTTTCACCCTAGGGTTCCAAGCAGCTTTCTCAAGACCTTAATCTATTTTGCTGCTGTCAGAAGTAAGTGTTTCTGTAGAGAGCGGTGCCCCTCCAAGGGGGGGGGGACGGAGAAAGGACAGGGTGGTGACAGAGGGATGACTTACAAAGAGGACAGAGCAGGCACCGAGAAGGAGGACGCTATGCCATCTCCATTACAAGCGCCTACTAGGGTACTTCTGAAGGTCTAATCCAGCTCATTTCCGGTTCCAGTGTGCTAACATGTACACTGCAAGGCTAGTCATGTTAGGCCCGCCTCACATCTCAATACTGCGGACTCCTGCCTGCCTGCGAGTAATAAAATGATGATGTATCCCTCATGCAGCGAGGCACTCGCTATTCTCCTCGGCACAGTTGGAGTACAGCTCATTTGTGCACTTTGGCCTGTCAATCATTTGTTCTTCCTTTGCTAGGCCTCGCCTTCCCTCATCTTGCAGGCTTACAAGCGTCTGTTTGGTCCTCGCTGGGCCTCGCAGCCCAGAGTGGAGGCAATTCACCTTTTCTTCCCTTATGGACAGGCACGGACATCACTCCTGGAGTGAGGACGGAAACCAGCTCGCTGCTCTTTGCCTGAGCCAGACCATTTCTGTGGGGGGGACCTGGTGAAGGAGGCCTTGATAAACCTCTGTGGGTCGGCAGCTGAAGACCGTTCATCTGCTCCTCCTGTGTGTGTGTTCCCCTATGACCTGGCCCTTTGACAACACTATTTGTTGTCATCGATTTCTTGATGCTTGGAAGGTTGGTGGAATCTGCAGGCAGATTCCTAAATCTTCGAGGAGGAAAAGCTGCATTCTGGCCCTGTTGGGACCTGTCAATCTTCTCCTGTCTGGCGGGAGAGTCTTATCTAGGGGCCGAGTAAGTGTTCAGTAGTTGATTCCATCATATCCAACAGATACTTATAGGGAACCTGCTTGGTGGTAGAAACGATGTGAGGTACAGCAAAATATTACAAGACGAGTGGGATCTAGACGCTCACATTCCAAGGACTTCAAGCCTAGGGGACACTAATGTAAAACGTTTTCATTAATAGTTTGTGTAAATAAAAGGCAATAATTACACAATAACTTTGGTTTTGGGAGGAGAGAGAATTCTCAATGATTCTGGCTGGGGTAGGTTGGGAAAACTGCAGACACTGAACAGGTCATAAAGAATGTGTATAGTTAGAAAGGACTGTGCTGTGTTGAGGAGAGGGGGAGAAAGTTGTGTATTTCAAATGAGAAGTCAAGGGGCATCCTTGGGTTGTCCAAGCTGGATTCCACATAAGTGTGCATGTATTCTGGGTTGCTTTCATAAACAATGCAGATGCTACAGATTGATAACAATGGGGGTGTATTTCCTCAAAGGAATAGAGGTTGGATATCTGACATCAGAGTGTTAGACTGGTCAGGTTCTGATGAGCATCCTCTTTGTGGTTGATTACAACTCCCTCTTCTCACACACGAGAGCCAGAGGAGGAAAGAAAATGCTGAGAGGGGGATGGAGAAAGAGGAGGGAAACTGCAGGGGAAGAGGAATGGAGGGAAAGGAAAAGAAAAACTATGAACCAGAGAATACAATGATGTCTCCTGTAAAAGCACTAGCGCCTTCTGGAGGTCTTACCCTGATATTGCTTCCCATAGGCCCTGCTTTCATGTGCCGTCACATGGGATGTTAGCTTCTTCACTTATGCATTTTGGGAGAACACACAAACATTGACTCCAGAAAACTGCAGTCTAGAAACATTTTTTTTTATTTTTAATATACTTTTCACCATAGCACAAGCTAAAACACCACTTACTACATATAGACAAGTAGCCTACACTATTGCAAACACCTCTTTTAGGACCATACCAATTTCTTGGCTATCTTTGGTCCCTTAGATACTATTTCATTTGCAACTTGAGAGGGAAGTGATGGATGACATCAGCTGCTCTCCTCCTTTATTTCCTTCCCTCCTTTCCCTTCTACTCTTTCTTTTTTCTTTCAGAAATATTGTTGAGCTCCAAGGCTAGAAACATGGCTCAGTAGTTAGTGCTTGCTTCGCTTGCAGAGGACCTGGGTACAGTTCCCAGCACCTGCATCAGGAGGCTCACAACCTGTCAATCCAGTTCCAGAGGACCTGATACCCTCTTTTGGAACATGTACTCACCTATGCATGTGAGACATATACAGACAAAGAGGAGCGCGCACACACACACACACGCACACACACACTTATTGTTGAAGTCTAAAAAATGAAATCATACATTTATAGGAAAATAGATGGAAATAATTATATTAAGTGAAATAAGCTAAAATCATAAAGACATGTGTTCACATGCATGCTCTCATGTGCTATGAGTATATTAAATCTAGCTATGGCATAAAAATAGAGAAAGAATTTTTGGCAGGGAAGAACTGAAGGAGATACAGGTGAGAATAGTGGCAGGGGTAAGAAAGACAAATATATATTTTATCTTATGTACAGAATCCATATATATGGCTTGAGAGCCATAGTGGAGAGTATTTGCAGGGGGTGGGAATGGACCAAGAGACATGAGGTGGGGGAGTAAGACAGGAAAATGAAGGGCATGGGTATGAGCAAAGTACAAAGTTACATGTAGAAGAATGTTATAAGACATTATTTTGTGTAGTAAGTAAAAGCGTAATAAACAGTATATTGTTGAACAATGGAGAAAGAGTACACTGCATATTATGTGGTAAAACTGCTGTGCTAATTTATTCATGCCTGAGAACATAGTACAGGTGTCAGTGACAAATGTGTGTGTGGAATAGTTAGGGTGCATTACGTCTTTTATGGCTACATTTAGTACAAGCACAAATGCTGCCAAGCCCATGTCTTCCGTTGTCCACACTTAAGGGGACACAATTCAGTGTGGCTTATAAGGAATATGCAGTCTTCCATACACCAGTGTCTGTAGAATGGAAGACCTGGGTTCTCTCCCATGGTATGGAAAGTCAACCATTTACCCCTCTATATTGATGAGTATAAAATATTAAGAAATATTACAGTTCTTAGCTGAGCATGACGGGTTCATGCCTATGATCGTAAGCGTTCGTTAGCTGGGACAGGAGGATCACCGTGGGTTTGAAATCAGCTTGGACTATATAAATAAGTTCCAGCACACACACACACACACACACACACACACACACACACACACACACCACAGATGGGCCGAATGTCACTCATAGCACTGATTTAAAGAAGCCTACTTGGTGTCTACCGGTGAGGCTACCAGGGCGGAACCCGGTCATGACCGGCACCTTCACTCTCTCATGTGGGAGACATCTGCCACACATCCCTCATGTATGAGACATGAGATAAAATTCAGACTGCGGAACTTCCAACAAGTTCTGCTAGAAAGAACTTGAGTTTCTGAAATCTCGAAACTTTTTCTGGATTTCTGAGAAGTGGTTGCTGATCATGGCTGCATTTCTTAGAATGAACAACGCTGAAATGTTAGTGGCTCATTCAAGACAAACTGGTCTCAGTTACCAGCAAGAACATCAAGATCCCAAGGGAGTTTTCTTATCAGTTCTGGCAAGCCAGATAGAAGAACAAACTCTTTCCATAAGTCCCTGACACATCTATTAGGTAGGATTTTTGTTTGTTTTGCTGTTCTTGGCACTGCCCAATTGTTTCAAGTTACTCCCAAAGGGGTAGCCAGCCCTCAGAGGGTTTCCCTGTTTGACTTTCTCCACACGGAGAAGAGGAACTTTAAGCAGAGCTGGGTGTTGCAGCCGTCCTGTGCTGCGCATGTGTGATAGCTAGAGACTGTCAATCATCTGCACCGAAGTCAATTTGGCTCCATCCTACTTTTGTTTCGGATCACTTTCCACTGCCCGAGGTGATTGTACTCCGGCTTCTCATTACAGGTAATAGCACTCTTTCCGGCTTCCCTTGCTTGAAGCTGCTCTTGCCTACCTCTTTCATGGCACAGTGGAGGAGAACAGCTGGCTTTGAAGTATAATGCGGACATTAACCAACACCTGGCTCTCACGGCGATACAACACTTTGCACGGTTATAGGCTCTCTTTCAGTAAAATGGCTTCATTGAGCTTATTTCAATAATTGCTTGAAATTTTACACACACACACACACACACACACACACACACACACACACACCCTACACACACACTTCACTTCCCCATAGGGAATTAAAATATGAGCATTGAACAAACTCACCCCCTGGATAAACTTTGTTTATTTAGAAACTGGTTGCTTTTTTTTTTTTTTTATCAACACTTAAACTTCTCTCTCACTGGCATACTCTCAGCAGTGGAAATGGGGAACTCATCTAAGAGGCACATCAAATCAACCGGAAAGAGGGCTGCATGCAGGCGCACGCGGTGTGTTCATTGAATTCAGGCGGTCACCAGGTTGTCCCTGCCTCTTTGGAAATTCAGGCCTGGCAGGTTGTGAAGGTGAATTATTTTTGTCCATTTTCACAGGACCCGGAGGTCAATAGACAGAAGCAGCTGTCCCTGAGATGCCAGCACAGGGTGTGTGTCCTCCACACAACTGTGGCTCTTTCAGATTGCTTACCCTTACTGAGAACTGGAATGTGTGCCTTCTCCAACGGTTACCCTGTTTTCATAAAATACCGGGAAACTGGAAGCCTAGAACAGTTTTCATGATGAAATTCGAAAAATCAGGAAGAGTCTTTCTTTGTTTTGTTCTCCTGGTCTCACCTGGCCACTATTCCTGAGATTTTCACTTGTGTAGATCACGTGGTACACAGACTTCAAAGCCAGCTGACATGGCAAGTAACTTGACACGGACCTTCCCCACATCTCCAGTTCTCTCAAGCTGTACTTCTTTCTTCTTCCACCTGTGAATATGCCTGAGACTCCTCCAGAGTCAGGGAGGATTTGGGATGGAAGAGGTGTATACGTTATTAGTAAACCAATAATGTCACATGCTGAGAGCTGGATGGGGTGTGTCACACTTGAGACTGATGGAAACCACCTCTGCCCCATCCCTGAAGTCTCCTATCCTTTGATAATGGCCAATGTATTCTTCCAGGACACTGCGTGTGACACCATACCGTTCCAGCTCCTCTCCACTACAACGCTTCAAACCTCACCCTACTGTGGGACCCACAAAAGTAGAACTTAAGACAGATTTAAGCCACATCTTCCTCTTATTTGGTTCATTTCCAACCCAGGAAAATTACATACAGTTTTTTTTTTTTCTCTCCAACTCTGGGGAGGCCTTCTTTATGTTCTGCTGACTGGGTGCAATCATTAGACTGTAGGTTATTACCAACGTGGAAGGATTACAGGGGTCTGAAGGGAGACACTGCCTGCTGATCAGCCTCAATGGACTAGGCACGAGTAAGCCCTAACATTCCCCTGTGTTAGCCATGCCATGCTGTGATTTACTTCCTAAAGTAGCTGATGTTATCCTGATACAAATAGAAAGGACGAAAGATTGGTGTAGTTTACATTATTATAGTTTAAAGACATCTTAAGAAAACACATGGTGGAACTGGGGATGTGTCTTAGTGACAAAGTGCTTGCCTAGAAGACAAGAGAGACAATATTTGCCCCTGGAAAAAAAAGAAGTATATGTTACCAATCATAGTAAATAACACTAAGAAGTGTGTGTGTGTGTGTGTGTGTGTGTGTGTGTGTGTGTAAGACACAGACAAGTTCTAGGAGGATCAGCACTTAGTGTTGTGATAAATGCAGACTTTTGCTTATGTTTATATGCTACGAGAAGACTATTTCTAGAATAACTTGTGAAATTAACACATAAAAGAAATTGGATTAGCTTCCTGGGTGATTGCTTAGCGTGGACTCTTCCATTTTTCGTTCCTCATTTACGTGAGAAAGAGAAGTGAAAAACTTCGTCTTGCCCTGTTCATCAGTATCTCATCGCCATCTGATTCTTGAGAATGATTCTTGAATTATTATAGTTTTTGACATAACATCACATAAGGAGTCTATAAAGAATTTAGATAAAAATTCATAAAATAAAGTAGGCCGACACATCTATAATGATAGCAAAAAACACCAATTTAGGGGATACTTTCATGGGATCACTGATGAACCCCCTGCCCCTCTGCTGTGCATGCCTGGTTTGTTCGTGTCCTCGTTGAGACTGGGCAGTCAGGAGCCGTTTCCCCCCCAAAATTATTGCAGGAACCATTGTCCTAAGGAATTTGCAGAGAACCCCACTTCCCAATTGTATTGAGAATTGTTTTATTGGCAGAGCCTACCCCACACCCAATTATCTGTTAATAGAGAGCTATCTGTTAGCGGAACCGCCCCACACTCCAACTATCTAGAGAACTAGGGGTATCAACTTGCGATTTCCTGACCGAGGAATCCTGACCTGACCAAGATCGTAACCTCCTGGCCAAGGACCTCGCGACCGGCTGGAACCACCGCTGCGAGATTCCTTCCTGCCCATGTCCCTGCCCCCCAAATTCCTCATCCTATATAAGCTGTAACCATGACTCTAATACAAACGGAGGCTTCGACAAATCTGCTTGGCCTCCTTCTTTTCTCCCGCCCATATCTTCCAGATAGTGCCACTCCGGGAACCTAGAATTACTGACCTGCCAGGCAGGTTACAACCCTAGACTGAGTAACCCGCCAAGGCGGTTTACACTGGGCTGTTGACTCGACCACACAGCTCTCATCTTCGTGTTGTTGGCCAGCATTGGTGACCAAAGCTGAGTCACCGACACATTCACAATTTGAACTGGAGCCTCTTTAGCTGTTCTTAGCTACCACTGCAGCTGCCTACCTTCACGTCTACTGAGAAAAACCACCGCTAAGGACTCTCAAAGATCTATCGCTTGGGACAGCTTGATCATTCTCCATCCTACACTTGAGTATGAAGTGCTTTATATTCAGATGGCCTTGGGAATCAGCATCTACTTTCCCAAGAGCTGTGCTGGCTTTTACACGCACCCCTTTCTTCTGTTTTCCATTTTCCATTGTGCTGTCCAAAGCTGGATCAGGTTTGACCTTATTTCATTTCCTTTTCTAGCCAGCATGTTCATGTTAGCATTATCCAATAATTCCTGTTACAGCATCTAGCAGTGTACAGATAAAATAAAAACAGCAATGTTTAACTCAAGTTTTAATGAAACAAGGAATGTTTATTAATATGTGTTGCAGGGACACTATAGTAATACTTTTAGTTTCTTAGTTTCTCCTTCCTTTCATCATGCAGGTGGTTATCAGTGTTGCAAAACTCCAAAAATGGGGGCTGGAGAGATGGCTCAGCGGTTAAGAGCATTGCCTGCTCTTCCACAGGTCCTGAGTTCAATTCCCGGCAACCACACATAGTGGCTCACAACCATCTGTAATGAGGTCTGGTGCCCTCTTCTGGCCTGCAGGGATACACGCAGCCAGAATATTGTATACATAATAAATAAATAAATAAATAAATAAATAAATAAATAACTCCAAAAATGTAAGGCTTTAAGTTTGGAGTGTGATAATTGGATGCCAAGAGATATGCTTCATGGGAGATGGAAATGATTCTCTCTGGGAATGATGGCGTTGGTGAACACTGAGGCAGCTTTAAGGAGAGTTGGAAGGTGGGGAAGGCTGGGGAAGACAGCTGCTCCCTGTAGGAGCTCGCCGCGCGACAATGACCTTGTCCCACCATGAGTTAGAACCTGACAGTAAGCTTACCTCCTATTTGAATCCATTACATAAAAGTTTAAAGAGTAGAAAAGCAGAAGAAAAAGCCTAAACTCCTACCCCACTGTGTATATGATTGCTTTCCAGTGTGGAACTTCACTCCCAGGGGCGTTGTGAGCTAAGAAATGGGGACAATGGAAGAAGCGCTAATGAGAAGACAGATGGTTGTGTTTCTCTAGCTCGGAACTCTAGCGGGCCCCCACCCCTGCCGAAGGAGGTGTCTCTGCTCCACCCTCCATAGCTCTGCTAACCTCATTCCTGTCCTGGTAACAGTTGCTCACTCCTGCTCTTCTCTTTCCAGCCTCAGGCTGCTGGCCAACTCACAGGTTTATTTCTGTTAGCCTGAGTCTGTTAGCCCGATGTGACCACTGGGACAAGTCACACTGTAGAGTGCTCTGCCCAGCACTGCCCTCCCCTCTTCTTTCTCTTAGAGACACTCTCCTTCATGGACTTTGCTTTCTAGGGCAAACTCAGAGCCTTTGCTTGATTCTTTGAATACGTCATTCAAATGATGGAGCTGTCGATTCCCACTGTGTTGCTTCTGTATGCTTCCTTCTTTCTAAATAACAATTCTTCTTGTTGTCCTCTTTCTCTCCCTCCTGCTCCTCCTCCACCTCCTGTTCCTCCTCCACCTCCTCCTCTTCCTTCTCCTCCTGCTCCTACTCTTCCTTTTCCTCCTGCTCCTACACCTCCTCCTCCACCCCCTCCTCCTTCTCTTCTTTCTCCTCCTGTTCTTGCTCTTCCTGCTCATCCCCTCCTCTTCCCCCTCCTCATCTTCCTCCTCCTCCACCACCTCCTTCTGTGTTAGGGTGTGAGGCAAGAGCTTTTCACGTGCTAGGCAAATGGCCAAAGAACTGTTTCCTCTGTTCTCATTTTTTTCTAAGTAATTTTAAATGACTCATGCACTTCTTTCTCTTCTGATATTGTGAGACAGAAGTTGGTGAACTTCAATTTCATCCTCCTTGACTGGATTAATTATAGATTTTTACCCCCACCATTATCTGTGAAAATCATATTTAACCACGCTCAAATGAAAAAGCAAAAGCAAAAACAAACGAAGCCTTCTTTGTGTTTTTTTTTCTGGTCCTTGTGCCAGCAGATGAGTTACCTATGTTCTTTCTAGAAATTACCATATGTATTCTATTATATATTTATAACATCTTAGCCTTAAGTAATACTTAAAAGTTTCTCTTGTTGAAAAATATGATATTTAGGGATAAACATCATGCTTCATTATTACTTCTATTCCTACCAACTCCGTTTCCGACCTTTGTTTGTGGACTGCACGGTGCACTTAAAATATCCTTTGGAAACTGAATGATAACCCCCACTCCATTTGGGATTTTGTTGTATTATTACTTCTTATAATCCAAGGGTTCTCTGCATTGCTTACAAGAAGCTGTTTTCGTAGATTGCAGCCTGTATGTCAAGCCTTGTATTAAATGATAAGGAAAGGTGGGGTGTCTTCTAACTGATCCAGAATAAAGACACTTGTCTGCCCTTGGGGCTAGAGGAAGACTTAGTAGCTCTCATAAACCATGTTACCTGATCATTATGAAAGAGGTAAACCTTAAAACAAAGAATAGTGTCCCCCAGATCCTGCCCACAGCCCATTTCTGGAGTAGGCGAGGCTGACATTCCAAATAGGTCCCCTTAGGTTTCACATTCTCCAGTGGATTTCAGCTTAGGAATCATGTGCTCAGCTTCACAGATACAGCTTTGCTGGGATGCGTGATGATGAAGCCAGGGATCGTCTTACTGGAGAAGCCTCCTGCAAATCTACCTGTCCATCACACGGTGAACCAAATTGTGCTACAAGAGAGAGTCAAGTGAGTAATGCATCTTGAGATTTCCGCTTGACTCTTGTAGCACAATGTGTTTACTTTGCCGTATCGCTTGTCACGGCCTCTCTCATGGTTCCACTTCCATTTGGCTGTGTGATGTTTTCATACCTAGCGGAGAACGGAACAATAATTACAGTAGGAAACTGGTGACCTTAAAGGATTTAACGCCCAACCCTTTTCAGGCACATCCCTTCAACCCAAAACAAATGCTTGCTTTCTTCATTTATTCTACAGTGAATCATCAAAGTGATTGTTCAACAGCAGAATTCTGTAGAAATTATTTATTTATTTATTTATTAAAGATTTTTGTCTCTTCCCCACCGCCGCCTCCCATTTCCCTCCCCCTCCCCCAATCAAGTCCCCCTCCCTCGTCAGCCCAAAGAGCAATCAGGGTTCCCTGCCCTGTGGGAAGTCCAAGGACCACCCACCTCCATCCAGGTCTAGTAAGGTGAGCATCCAAACTGCCTAGGCTCCCACAAAACCAATAGGTGCAGTAGGATCAAAAACCCATTGCCATTGTTCTTGAGGTCTCGGTAGTCCTCCTTGTCCGCTATGTTCAGTGAGACCGGGAACTCACCAAGGCCAGCTGGCCTGGGTCTGAAAAAGCCTGGGTTAAAACCGGTCTGTAGAAATTTCTAATCCTTTATATTTCTTATTAAAATTCTATTTCTAGCTCCATAATTATTGAAAATTGATGCTGCTTTGGAAGTGCTTATAAAATTGAATTATATTATTGATATAATTATTTGCTCCATGTATGTCTCTCTCCCCCAGTGCGAGGTCCCAGAGACTACATTCTATTCAGTATTGTTCAGCCAATGGCTGGCACTCAGAATGCCCAGGGAATGTTTGTTCTGCTGATTTCTAACTAACCTCTCACCTGCTATGATAGTATCGAAAGCTGTTTATTCTCCCCATTCTTTGAAACCTTTTAATCGTCCTTGCTTCCACAATTAAGTCAATTAAACCTGCTCCGCTAATGAGGGGTCCCTCTCACTGGGAGAAGGATTTGCTACCTGCTTGCAAATAGGAAGTTGGCACTAGGTGTTTCAGATGGTGGGAACATAGCATTTCCCTGCCAGTCAGGACAAGAGAGGCCTGAGCACAGGAGTCTTCAAATTTCAGACTACAGCTGATAAGATTCCTAGCTTCAGACCATGGGAGGCAAGATCTAATTGGAAAAGACCTGTGAGGAGGGCCTTATTACTGACTTCACAGTTGGAGGTCAGGAGTCATCATGAACAAACGGGAAGGGCACTGGACTAGGCACGCAGAGGGCAGAGTCTGGCTTTTCTGTTGTCTTCTGCTTGCTCGTATCTCGAGCAAGCCCTAAGCCTCTGAGCCTTGTTTCTTACGTGGTTCCTGTGTCTGCAATGTCAGAGTATGACGCTTACTCTTTCTGCCTTGCAGAGTTGTTTGTGGGATCACATGAGATGCAGACTATAAATCATCAGCCTTATACTATTGATTGGCTCGACACTTGATTAGTCCATAGCATCATAATTCCGGATTAGCAGCAATGACAATGTGGATTTCCCAGATTGTTGTAAGACAGTGTTATTAAAACTTAACTTTGCTCCTTGGAAAAAATGGACTCATCTAAGTCAACAGTTCCAGGGAGAGGCTACTTTGATTCCAAATGGTGTTAGCTCACTCTGTACCATGGAAGAGGCAGAAGATAGCAATGATGTTGGTAAATGTTGGAGTGCAGTGGACACCCCCACGGTGATTCCGTTGTCTTGTGTCTTGTAACTAAGAACTGGGCAGAAACACATGGAGAGTAATAACAGAAGGAGGGCCATCTGTCTTTCAAAAGATGTACTTCTAAGGAAAGAAGCCTGCTTGAACAAAAGAAAAGTCTAGCAGATCTAAGGCAAGACTGCATGAAGTGTTTGGACCATCCGCATGACACAGGCTTCCTCCTACATTCTGTCTAAAGCATGTAGTACTACATACAACTTCTTGCATAACATAACTCATTAGCGTCTTCATCTCTCCCTGGGAGTATGTTTTAGTATTGTAGTGAGCCCCAGGGGACATTTAGGGTATTCTGAAGAACCTCTCTGTACCAGTGACTTTCAATCAATTCTACCTCTGCATGGGAGTTTCAGGCCTTCGTCTCTGCTGATTGGTTTATTTCATATGCTGATTGTTCAGCACTGCTCTGAAGCCTCCAGGACCCCCCACCTCTCTCTCTTGACCCTAGTCTCCTGCCTCATCAAAGGTAGGGTCAAGGGGAACATGGGAGGCTGTAGCCTCCTCCCAGAATGGCTGTGCTTGGTTTTATTTTGTGGGTAAGCCTAGTTTTGCAGGGAAGTTAGTGCTTTCAACATCTCATCCCCTTCAGCTTCCCTCAAACACTCAGCAATGGTGTGTCCGTTAACAGACATTCATGGCAGACTCTCTAGGGTTTGCCAATGACGGCAGGTAGATACACACACTACACATAAGGATTATAGATGGTGGGAAGCCTGCTGCCTTATCCCAACATTTCTCTCTCTCTTCCTTAGATACTTTGCCTTTGTGGGACAGGATCCGTTCTGACCCCTTAGCTGCTGCCCTCCCTCAGAAAGTCTCTGGAAGTTTCTGTTTCCCAGTGTTTCTGAGTCTGGCAACCTTAATTCACTGACTTGTCTCTAGTAGAGCCTTTCATACAAGACGATGTGTGAGTGTCTCGAATAATAGAATCTCAGAGTGGCAGTCACTGACGTGGAACGTGGCTCTGAGTCAGCAGCCTCCTCTCTTCCTCTGGAAATCCTCAAGAATGTAATTGCATTGCTCTTGCTTCGACCGGCAAGATGTCCATAATCAACTTAATCTCCTTGGCTATCAGAAAAAGAAAGAAGTGACATAAAACCCTCTGAACTGGATAGAAGCAAAAGTCCCCAGAAAGGCAGGAGGGACTGGGTTTAACACAAAGGAGCTGCAAATTATTTAAAGCTACCCAGACAGTAGGTGATTGCTAAGCTTCAAACAGTTAAACATTTACCGAGTTGGTTATTTGGCATCAAGCCACAGAAGCATGTGGATAATTGATTTCACCTTCAAATCACTTGACCACGTTGCCCTAATGTTTAGGCATATTGCCAGACAGGCTCAGCGTGCAATGCTTGCTTGCTTTGGGTCTCCCAATGTACTCACTGACTCACAGGTACAAATGATTTACAAGAAGGCTCTTGTCTTCCCTATGAATTAAGACAGGCTTCGGTATGCTTCTCATCCCTGGATATGGGAACACCTTAGTTTTTGAAATCCAATAAGGGCATTCTTCATGGAGATAATTAAAAGTCTGTGCCCTCAGCCAACAAAACAGGTTATAATAAAAAAAAAGTTCAATATAGAGGCTCGACTTTAAAATTGACGAACCCGGTACCAAACCAGGATGCAGATATGGAAGATCAAAGTGGAAATTGCCTCTGCTAGTCCCTTGAAGAGCAAATTGTTTTATTGACTTTTCCTCAACATTGGACTTGTTCTGCCTTGTAGGGCTTTTTCCTTCTTTGCATTTACAGGAAAATAGAACCCAGTGACTTCTAAGGAAGGAAACAAAGACCTTTGACTAGCACAGTCTGTCTTGCTGGAGGCAGAGCCAACTTTGATGTTGTACTATTTAATTACAGTGGAGCCTTCCACAGCCACCAAAGTAAAAACCCAGCTATGGTCTTTCCTTTCAGAACGCCACAGAGAGTGCGGGCAAGCACATGGTGACATCTTGACCCTTCTGTAAACAGGAGCCCAAGATGTTTATAGTTAGGAGGAAATGCTTGAGTGACCTTTGATCCTGTTCAGATGTTACTCTCTGGGTCTGTCAGAGATACAGCGATTCTCTTTCTTGAGAATTTGTGGACTACACACCAGGCAAGGACAAGCCCCTCTTTCAAGACTTAATCAATTCGAAGAAAGCGAGCAGCCTCCTAGTTCTGTGAGATGAAGGGGTCTGAAAGTCAAAGGAAACTGCTTCCTTTCACTCCAAAGACATCCCTCCCTGCGGCTGCATGTGGCAGCTCCCGTTTGCCTGAGTAAAGTAGAGACCTGAAGTCATCAGTGTATTACAGCCTGTGACTAATCTGTATTCTCTTGTCTCTCTCCCTTCTGATTATATCCCTTTTTTTTGTATTTTCCATATTTAGCTGCTACTTTTTTCCTATTATTACTTTGTAAAAAGCATTATCCCATGAGACCATGACATCCCTTGTGAGCTGAGGACCAATAGCATCGTTAGGGAAGCCTGCGCGCCCAGCCCTTTAGACTGCATTGGAATATCTTTGCTTGGAAATAGCAACAGATAGATCTGAAACTCTACCTCCCAGAAGGAGCAACCCAGTGCATTTTTTCAGGGTCCTTCTGGCTTTTACCAAGCTGTTGCTATCCTCAAATAGTGATGAGCTCATAAATGTTTCGCAAATCATGGTAATGAATGTGGCGAGGGCAGGAATAGCCAGCATGTGTGTTTTTTTAATCATGCATCATTTAGTGCAAAGATGACTCTTGGATGTTTTGGCAAATTAATTTGTATTGCACTTTTGAGAAGGGAGAGAGCAGCTGGGCTGCAGTCGTCAGAGCTGCGCTGGCGAGAGCTGCTAATAAGATTGCACAGTCACCGTGCCCTGGGAGCCCAGCCGTGGCATCAGAGACAGGGACTTCATTGCTATTTCCCCCAAAGGGTTTCAGGTGAAGCCCAGTACATCCTTCTCAGTGATCCCAGCTGTTTGTGCCGTGCGGGTCACCAGCTTTAGTGGAGTCACAGATTGTTTCTGAGATGCACCTCCTAGGTGGACGCCAGCAGCAATGCCAACGCTTTGCATTTTCCTCAAATGTACACTCTTGGGTAGTCATGCCAGCCAGATACCACCCTTGTCCCAAGAAATCTCTCACACTTGGCAACTGTGTAATCTATATACAGGTCATCACACAGAAAAAATGTTTCCTATGGATTGGTTTAAAAATAGAGGGTCTTGAGGAAAATTGCCTCTGAAAGAGGTTTATGTTTCGGTTCTCTCCCAAGTTGGGGGGTAGGAAAAAGAAGGAAAGAGAGGGAAATATAAGTTAGTGGGCATACGAAATATTCTACTATATGGCCTTTGTCATATTCCAGAGTGATGGGGTTACATCCCAGCACACCCCAGTCTGTGGATGCTGCTGAGTTCTTATGCGGCTGGCCTCCTCATTCTGTGGCTATCCAATCTTTACTTTGAAAAAGTAACAGGAAATCAACTGTTTCCAGGCAAATCTCATTGCCCTCATTTTCCCCTGGTGCTGCCTCTTCTGGAATGCTCAGTTCTCAGAACGGTCCTCGCTCCTCTGCTCAGGGAGCAGAGACGTGGGAGCAGATGTCTGAGAAAAACCAGGAGGCTCTCATTAGCGGATGAGAACCAGGTCGGGAACGTGCTTACGGTAAGAATTGTTCCTATGCCCACAGTCTCAGAATATAGGCAACGTTCTTCCAAAAACACCCATTTGAAGAACACTGATTTCTGTCTCCTGGGGGAGCTGTGGCACACCAGGCATGGATAAGGGCTTCCGGTGATTGGGGGGTGGTGGTTTGATGGAGAGATGTGGGTACGTCTACTGAGACCTCTAAAACATGAGGTAGGTGTCAGGCAAAAAAAGGATTTAGGAAAAACAAAGGCTTTTCTTGTTATTTACAAGTAACATGTTTGAATAGTAAGGATGGGTGTAGAGTTCTTTGATTATCATAATGTATGTTCAACATTTGAAAGAATTTGTTATTTTAGGCCTTGAGTTGAGTTATTTTACTGCTAAACAGTAAATGGCAACAAGTGCTCAGGATCTGTTTTTGTTTGTTTGTTTTACCAGCATTGTGAAGAGTAATGAATGGGTGGGGTAGGGATGGTCTTATGCTCAAGGCTAGCATTCATAGACAATGGCTTGGCACATCTAAGGACTGTATTCTGTAGGACCTTCTGTCCCTCCATTTTCTACGGCAGGCAGTGGTTTCCAACCTTTCTAATGCTGTGACCCCTTAATATAGTTCCTCAGATTGTGGTGATCCCCCAACCGTGAAGTTATTTTCATCGCTGCTTTATAACTGTATCGTTGCTACTGTTATAAAACATAATATAAATATCTGATATACAGATGGTTTTAGGTGACCCCTGTGAAAGGGCCACTTGACACTTCCCAAAGGGGTTGCAGCCCACAGGTTGAGAATCACTGATGAAAGGGAACAGAGGCATGGATGAGCTAAGAGGCTAGCCTAAGGTAACTGTGTTAGTGAATGGGGAAGCCAGGATTCAGACATGAGCATGCTTCAAAGACGACATTTTTAACCTTTCCACTGACATTATCAATACTGGGGCCACCTCCTGTTACCAAAATACAGTTTGCATTGCATCCTAAGAGAACTTACCTCTTCATACTTTCCTCCTCATTGCCTCCCTGATGTAGATTACTGAAACTGGAATACCTATTTTGCACATGGCTGAGCCCCAGATGCCCTGCGAAGGGCTATACTAGTTACTAGGAAAGTCATTTAACTGACACTGGCACCATCAGCCTTATGGAGGCTGTCAACTCTAGCTTCATGTCACCAAGAAATGGGAGCTCTTTGGAGACCAAGAGAACACCTGTCAGTGATCGCAGAGGTCACAGCTGTTGGGTACAGCTAACTCATGAGATCTGGCTCGTTTCATGCGCACCAAGCACCTGTACTAATTTATTCTGCCCATCAGGGGTCACAAGTTTTGCAACGTGCTTTGGTTCTAAGTTAGTTGCATTGACTGAGCACAACCTGAACCTAGCTACATTGCCTTTAACAAACGACCAAGCAGAACTTACCCCCAGGCTGCCTCTGGTCGGCTATCGACCAGTTATCGCCCGGGCTACACATTTGTCTCTATTAGCAGCGCCGATTGGAAAGTTGCCACTGGCTTCTGATGTCAGATAATATGCCATCCAGCTACACATTAATAAATAAAGACAGGCAGCAGAATCCCAGCTTTTGGTCTATCTGGGGCAGACAGACTATGACTGTAGGGGTATTTGGTTCCTGAACAAATCGAAGAAGTAACTCTAGAATTCTGATTGGTAGTAATTCAAATCCGAGCAGCTGCTAGCTTGTGCTCAGCTCTGTGGGAGATAAATACAAAGGAAATGAACAGGAAATGTTCTCGGTCTTGGAGGTCCTCGCAGTGTGGCAGGAGAAAGACAGTTCAGTGGAAACGGCTAAGGGAAGGGCACGCACACATCTGAGAGAGAGCCGGATGTTCAGGTAGCGAGACTCCCTGGCTTGGGCCTAAAGCAGACCACACACACAGCTGCTTCAGCATCTCTACCATCCATAGGCCTTTGAAATACAAGATGCCAGTCCGTGCCACCATTGTCAGAGCTTTGAAATAAAGCATGCCTGCCAAGATTAAGTAACAAACTGGCTGGCATTATTTTGTCATGTTGACTGTGGCATCATGGATGTTGAAGCTGGCTGTGTGTGTCAGCTCTGGGAGGTATGGTAAGATATTTGTCTTTGTTACTACCTGTGAGACTTGGTTCATTATTCTTCCCTGTTTTTCCACCGTGTTCAAAAGCATGGCATGGTCCAGTTGAATAAAACATTTAATCAGTCAATCAATCATTCATTCATTAGGAGTTGTTGGTAGGTGCTAGATATCATGATATAGTTAAGAGATATTTCAAGTTTTTAGAAAAAAAAAAGCATAGATTTGGCTGTTAAAACATCTGGGCTACAATCTCAGATGAAATTCAATTTATCTACCTTGGTCTTGACTCCAAGCTTATCAATGAAAACTTGACTCATCTGGTGTGTGTAACTCGGGTTTGTGGTATTCTGCAGTTTTTTTCTCAAGATTGTGATGGGGCATTTGGGAACAGTGGTTTTGGACCTGGGCAATTTTGCCCCATATAAATGTTTAGGAATGTCTAGAAATAGGACTAACACTGGAGTGGAAGTAGTGCTTGCAGGTGTCATCTAGTGGACACTGTCAAATGTCCCTCGGCGTTCAAGACGGTCATATATATCAACTAGGTCACCCATAGTTTCAGCAGACCACAGGGGATAGAACAGCACCATCGATGGTGTAAATGAGGCCGTGCTAGTAGGACTCTGGATACCGTCATCCACTGAAATGCATAGGTCAGCAAGAAACTAATACGTACAGACTTTATTTCTTATTACTGTGTTTAAATCATACCTTAATTCCCTTGCTACGGCTCTCTGATAATTCCGAGTTCACTTCAAGCATCTAGTCTACTATGTTCATTCCCCTCAGGTCAGAATCTACCTGTGTGTCTCTGAATACCTCCAGGAGGAGGGTAGCGCCAGTCCACAGTCACCCTTGGTCCTCCACACTTGTCTGCAGCCGCAAATATCCTTTAATTGGCTGGCCTTCTGCCATCAGTTCTTACCCATGCCCTCCTTGTCCCCATTGTGTTATAACTGACAGCTCAGATCCTGTCGCATCTGCAGTAACATGCTGTGACACTTCTGGCTTACTTCCTGAGCAACTGTGTACCAACTTTTGGGTCACCAGAATTTTTCAAACTTCCTGTGTAACCCCTCTGGGTTACTGAGTCTTACGTTAGGATTTTCTCAGACGCTGTCTACTCCTGACCTGCTATCTCCATCTGTAGTTAAAGTCTGTGCTGACTTGTTGTTGTAGTAAAGAGGTTCTGTATCCACCTCCAATAAAGACTTGGGAAGAGAGTCACAGTTTCTTCTACTTTCTGCTCTCCAACACTACCTAAAACCGGTTTGCAGGCACAGCTTGTTCAGCCCCCTCTATTGTTGTCTTCTCTTGCCTGTCCCCCTGCCAGCAGGTTGAAATTTATTTCTTTTAAAAGTGAAGAATGACTTCTAAGTCATCTGGCATTCTGTGATCTTGTTGTGTATAGTGGAAATCAATGCTCTTACTTTTAAAGTCGAAATTGCTGCTTCTTTAAATGCTTTATTCTTCGAAAACCATGGCCCTTGGAATAGAGAAACGCTGTGTTGTAAGTTATTAGCTCTGCTATGAATTTGAAAATCCTAAATATAAGAACTGGCTCTTGGTAAGCCAGCTGTGTCTTGTTTCCCCTCGTGGTGGGAATGCCACTGACTTGATGGGTAGTGGGTTTCAGGAGGAAAGTAATTTAAAGACACCTTAAAATAGGATCTGGTATTTACAGAAGAAGAGCTCATGGGTCTTGTCACATCTGCAGCCACATGGAAGAAGGGAGGGAATAGGAAAGGAAAAGCTAGGGGATGTTGGTGGGCTAATGACCGGTGTGTAGGAAAGCTGGGGTCTCTAGTGTGTGCTTACTGGTCTTAGATGAGCCCCTCTGATATTAAAATATCAACTTCTTTCCTAAATTATCATGGGTGTAGAGGCCTCTGGGATTCTTACATGAAAGAAGGAGATCCACATTTATTTTTCCTTTAAACTCAGTGATAAGAGGGAAATGGGGTTGAGTAATTGAAAATACTCTATCTAGGCATTTTAGGCACGACTTGGATATTATTCATACTCAGACTAATTGCTTCAGGACACACAGACATTTTCAGAGAGAGGAGAAGGACTCCCTAATGGAACAAATAATTAACTTAGCTACCAAATTAGGGAACTAAGCAGTCAATCTTTCATTTTCTGTCACCTTTCATCTGTCATTCATCATTTATCTATCTGTCCATCCATCCATCCATCCATCCATCCATCCACCCACCCACCCGTCCATCCATCTATCCATCTATCTATCATCTATTTATCTTTGATATCTCTATCTTTGATATATCATCAACTTATCTATCTTCTAATTTTTAGTATGGCTGATGATAATTTCTGTAATTATTTAGGAGATTAAGCTTTGATTTCCCAGGATGCAAGGCAGGAGCTCAATCTAAAAAGCATTGTACTTTGTCATTCATTCACCTATCAAATAATGTGACTTAGTCCAGTATTTGGAAGACTAGTTCCTGGTCCTTCTGGGCTTCTTAGCTAATTATATGACTATGGGAAAGACAATTGTTAAGTCCAGTTTCACTTTCTCATCTTTACAAAGACTGTCTTTATTATTAGGCTTTATTGGCTCAAAATCTGTACATGTTCCCCGAGTCACACCTAGCCTACACAGCTTTCTCAGGATCTAACGTGCACATGAATGTATTTCCTGCATTTAATGATTTAATCTGTTGATAACTAAAAACTCAACCATCTGCATTTTACCTATGTTGTCTTATTTAGAAATACCCACTTGATAAACATTGTAGCAAATGACAGCCGCTTATCTAATGAATGAGAGTCACTGGTAACCCAAGAGCTATGAAATCCATTTGGGCTACAAATAACCTCTCCTTATTGTGAATAAAGTCCAAGCTATCACATGTAAATTTTATTATCAACAAGGCAAACACCACAGCTGAAAACAACATAAAACCAACCCTTTCCCCTCATTTCTTCCTATGGAATTTTCCCATGTTTGGGTAAAATTTAATCAATAGAAGGTCAAAATGAAAGCTAACACATTTGTCTGGTGGGTCAGGCTTTTGATTAAAGACAGACTAGTGATCTTTAGAGTCAGGACAACATTCCGAGAAGGTATTCAGCCACATTGCCTCTGCCATTAGAAAAAATGTATTATGAATATTTCTCAGTCTAAAGATATATAAACAATGAAATTTTCAGTTCAAAGTATTGCGCTCTGGTGGGAACTAACATCTTCAGTTAAGGAGCTCTTGGGAGGGCACATTCCTACCAAGGAACAAGGGCTACTATAGGGTCCCAAAGAAAAATAACCACGCCCACTGTGGAAATCACATGCTAGAAAATGCATTGCTGAATACTCTGACTCTCTCAGTGCATGTATTGCTGCCTCGCCTTAGAAAGTGGGCTACTTGCTACCGATGTTACAGGACAGCTCCTGTGTTCACAAGTTCGCATCCGCCTCTGAAGCAGAATGACTGATAACTCTCCTAGCACCTGCCTTCATGGCTCATTTCCCCTGAAGTTCTGCTTTAAGGTAAGATTTTACTGGCATCCTGGACTCCAGAAGGAATTTATGATGTGTGTAGGATGTGCACATCCACCCGTGGACATGACAAACAAGCATAGTGCAGGAGTGCAATGTGATATGGATTTCCTTTTTGGTCATATGTCAGTCTGATTTTTTTTTTTTTCTCAGTAAGGGCAGGCTGTGATCCCAGTCTGCCTCTACGTTAGCCAATTACCAGGTGAAGAGGAAAGCATTTGTTTCTCCCATCTTGCTTTGCCAAAGAGACTATTTGATGGAAATGGGATTAAAACCATTTCCGTTGCTACTGGTCAGCATACGCTCAAAGTCTAACCTATTAGGTTTTCTGTGAACACAAGCAAGCTAGGTCTTTTTTGCCATTTAAAAATCTACATGCATTAAGGATGGGTGAATAAATAAAAATCACTGTGTTGAATGTCTCTGTCCCCTGAAATTTCACCTGCAGCAGATAGCGTTTCTGTTATTACAGATCCAATATTAGCTGATGTCATAGCTAGATCCTATCACACTGCAGCCATTGTAGAGAGAAGAAGTCTAATACTTGGCTGTATCTCTTCGATTCACCTGCTTTACATATCCCGTTATTACTCAGGTCCCTGAAAGCCGCAGTATTCAAAAATATGATCACAATCTGTGCTCATCTTCTGAGCTAATAATACCAAATCTGTAGAAGGATCCACCTGCCAATTTCACATCCCCTAAATACTCATTTACTCGAGCAAAACCCAGGACAGAGTCTACCACTCGTTTGGAGCATCTTGGGAGCTGCTTAATGAAGAAAGGCAGTGGGGGCTGAGTATTTGAGTATTTGTGGATACAGGAAATTAATAAATGGTAGAGAAAAATCACAGCTTCTCTGGAAGCCACATAGCTTGCAGTTTAGGTATCTCTATCTCCCACTGAGGTTTACACAGCAAGATAAACCCAGCTACCGATTCTTCTTTTGCAAAGGCCTGTCACAATAGAGTGTGATGAAGATGTACCAAAGGGCTATCCACCCCCACAGGTCAAAATCTTCTAATACCTTGTATTTATATAGCACCTGGCTCCAGGGACCTCATGGTGCCAACACACGACATCACTCCCTGATAACATTCTTCACAAGTCCCCGTGGCGATTAGGTGACCGCTGTGCAAATCCGACCAGAACAACATTGCTCGGAGCGAGGAAGCAAAAAGGCACTTAGAAATCTGGCCCTAAGATTGAGTTTGGAGTGTCATGCCGCATGATACATTAAAAACAAAGAGGCTTGGATTGGCTACTTGAAAGCGCTTTGTCTTCAAAGCAACATTAAATGTAAAATGAGGTTCAAGGATCGAGTGGGTACAGTTGGTAATGACAAAAGTATCTAGGCATTTTGGATTATTCCTAGAGCAGTGATCAGAGGCAGACCGTCGGACTGTTGGTTCTCGATAAGCAAGGCGTGTTTCCTGGGTGCCAGTGGCCCATCCATACAGCCTGAGAGAACTGAGCTCCTTAAAATGTATGTTACGGCAGAGCTCTATTTCATAGGAGGAAATTGTAACAGAGGCAGCAGAAAATTTGTGGCCCATGGGACACCGTGCATATCTAAGCTATCTGAGAACTGGCAGGCCTCCCAGTTCAGCCATTTAACACATTTAGTGGAGGTAATAGAATACACCGCTATATCAAAGGGACATGCATTAAATCTTTCTCGTGGTACGTCCTGGATATGGGCATCAATGTTTTCACTGGCTGTGCTACGGAGCATACGGAGTTTTGAGAATCCAGAAAAATTAAGCAACAACAAATGAGGCTTTGACTTCCTTTTAACAGTAAGGCCCCCAGTAGAGAGACATATTATTGCAAACTAACATTGGTAATGGCTCCCTTCCCCACCCTAGCTTTCCTGGGCAGTCTCTGCCACTTGCAGCATAAATACCAACATAACCTTTGCAAGCAACTGGAATTGGAATAAGGTTATATATTGAAGCTTTGCCAGTATGCTGTCGATACTGTTAGAATATAGAAAATAAAGACAGACAATAATTGTAGGTCATTGGTGGTGGTGGTTTTTGCTTTTACTCTTTTGGCTCATTTGGAGGACCCACCACCCATCTTCCAAATAAATCACACATGGAGGCTTATGCTTAGTTATGAAGGCCTGGTCTTAGCTTATTTCTTGCCAGTTTTTCTTAAATTATCCTATCTTTGGCCTTGGGTCTTTTATCGTTCTCTATTCCTGTATACTTTTCCTTTCCTTCTTATTCCATTATGGCTCTGTAGCTGGGTGACTGGCCCCTGAATGATGTGGGATGTCCTCTGTATGCTGTGAGTATGCTTTATTACCACTGTTTAATAAAGAAGCTGTTTTGACTAATGGCTTAGCTGAGTACAGCCAGGTGGGAAATCCCAACAGAGATATACAGAGAGAGTAGAAAGAGTCAAAGAGACGCCATGTAGCTGCCGAAGGAGCCAGATACCCCAGAACATTTACCAGGCCACAGCCTCATGGTGATACACAGATTAATAGAAATGGGTTAATTTAAGATGTAAGAAGCCTGAGCTAATATGACAAACAGTGTTGTAATTAATAGAGTTTTTGTGTGATTATTCGGGTCTGAGTGGTCGGGAAATGAATGTGCAGTCTCTGCCTACACTCGAAGTCCTCCTCCTTCCTCTCTCATTCCCAGAACAATTTTCCCCAAATTTGTACTCATTTATCCTCTATGTCTATCAGCCCCACCTATTTCTCTCTTGCGCCTCACTATTGACTGTTTAGCTCTTTATTAGACCATCAGGTGTTTTAGACAAAGTATCACAACTTCACAGAGTTAACCAATGCAGCATAAACAAAAGCAACACACTTTAAAATAATATTCTACAACAGGCCATCATGAATTTTAGCTTTTTTTCTTTTACATATAATAAATAAAAATTATACAAACCCAGATCAACTTAAACCTGGACAAGAAAGACTCTTTAGCTAGGCTCAGTGTTTTCTTGTGACTTCTCTAGACTACAAGTTGCTTTGCTTCCTATGGGGCATGAGTTCCTTGGGAAATACAAGAACAAGTTTACTTAGAACTCACCTCTCCAATGTGGTACCCATATGCTAGGTTCTCACAGCTGGACAGATCTTATAATTGATGCAAACCTACTTCTAATGCTTTCCAGCATCTTTTCTCAGTTTCTACTCAGTCTAATAGCAAGAAATGTATATTCGGGGTACATTGAAGGAGTTTGAGTTTTGGGGTTCCATATCTCAGGGATGTTAGTGATGTTCCCACAGTACGACAATGAGTCAGGGTTGAATTGGGGCTTGGGGTGAGGCAAGCTGGATATCCACACCTGTGCTTTTTCACTGAAAGAATTTGATGTGGACCTGTGAAGACACAACTCAAACATTTTCAGGCTCCAGCCCCACTTCTAACAACGCATTCTCTTACTTGTGTTTCTGACTATAGAAACACATTTTTAATTTGGACTACTATGAAGAGTTAGTCCTCGTATTAAAACCTAAAGGCCAGAATTCAGCTTACATTGCAGTTTTTTAATCTTCTGAATTTTTTGTGTAGAGACAAAAATGCCAAAGGCAACACACATGCATTCAGTCAAGGAGATAATTTTGGCAATTATGGTCCACATAAATGGATAAGGCAATTAGGAAAGGTGCCAGGAGGGATGCTTTATATGCCCGTGGCAAAATTGTGTTCGGGGATGTTATAAAAAACCTGATTGCCCTCTGGCCTTCTGCAATCCCTGCTTCCTGGCCACTATTTTAATATCTTCATTTCTCATCAACTTTTTCATTCATTATATATGACAAATTTGAGCTTGGTCATGGCTGGGACAAACAGAACCTTGAGATGAGTGCATCGGGGGAGCTGCAGCAGCCTTGGAGCATTGGTGTGACTCCCAGAAGCCACCATGAGCAGGTCTCATAACAAATACTTCTGCTGAGTAACATGTATCTTAAGATGGGCGTAGGGGTCAGCAAAGAAATCAGAAATGCTGAGACTTGAGAGAAAGGGGTAGGGGTGCTGAAGACATGAAAACCACAGCTGGAGCTAGATGTGTAACAAAAATGGTTAATCCTTGCAAGTAAGAAAAGTTGAGGGGGGGGATGGAAGGGGATAGGGTGAGGAAAATGCCTAAAATTCAATGTATTAAGATAATAGTCGATTGCAAATTTTTAATTGAGGATAAACTTGACACAGTAATGCCAATTTACAAACTGTATCATGGGTGTATCATGGTATTTCTTACCATGGGATCCCCAAAGCAAGGGTGTCTGGGTCAGAGGATAGCACTGATTTCATTGATATAGTTAACATGACTTGATACTTGTGTTAAGTTTTAATCTAAATTCAGCCAGAAGTGATAGCGAGGTCATGCTACATGGGGTCCTTGCAAGTTATCAGCAGTTTTTATTATTATTGTTGTTGTTGTTGTTACTCTTAATAATAATAAAACCTTACTCACTTAACAGCTGAAGTATTATCTTACAACTGTAATTTTAATTTACATTAGTATTAGTGGAATCCAATATTTTTTTAGTATTCTTGTAGTCCTTATGTCCCTCTTTTATTATGGTTATTCACCTATGTGTGTGTGTGTATTTGTGTGTTTGCATGAGTTAGCATGTGTGCATGTGTGTGTGTCTAGATACATACAGTGCATGACAGGATGTACGAGTGGACATCAAAGGACAATTTAGGGGAGTCTGTTCTCTCCTTCTGCTATGGGATTGAGGGACTGAACTCAGGTCATCAAGCTTGGTGGCAAGCACATTTATCCAGCTGAGCCATCTCTTTTAAAAGGACTTTTTTTTTAAAATTGATCAATTGGTTGTCATATGGTTACACATTTGCTGTGCTTTGATCATTTATGTCTTTCTGTAATGGTCTCTGTCTGTTTAAAGAGAAGTGTCTTTGTTGAGGGGTGATAACTACACTATCTGTCGGTGGTTGTTGTAGGTTTTCCTCTAAGATTCTTGACCTCACTAGACCAGATAAATTGGCTCAGTTTTAATTTCCCTCTTGTTAAATCGAAAGTCATGTATATTATTATTGTTATTATAGACATATAATTATATATTATACACAATACATAATTTATATAAATATACAGTTGCATATCATTATATATGGCATATAGTATAATAGGTGATGGCTTATATATCGATTATGTATAATATGTAATAATATGAATGTAATAGCAATTTTAAAAAAGACCAGATGCCATGAATTTGAGAGAGATCAAGGTAGGGAAGCATACATTGGAGGGCTTGAGGGTGTTGAGGGTATAAAGGGGAAAATGATGTAATTATATTTTAATTTCAAAAAATAAAAATGTGATTTATTTAGGTCTTATGTCCATGTCTATCTATTAGAACCCTCACATTTTGAGTCTGCCTTCCTGTTAGCTTCAGAGTGGCATAGCTAGTGCATAGAAAGATATCCAGCAAAACAGATATTAAATAGAGAAAACGTTTTGTAGACATATCCCAGGGTTCTGTTCCATTTTCTTAAGTTCTTAGATTTTAAGTTAATTCCTTTGGGATTTTTATAGAAGTAGAATGATTTGGGATGGACATAAAGTTGCGATTTTGTCACATTAACCAAAGACCTTTTTTTAAAAAAAAATATTTATTTATTTATTTATTGAAGATTTCTGTCTCTTCCCTGCCACTGCCTCACATTTCCCTTCCCCTCCCCCTAAAAGTCCCCCTCCCTCATCAGCCCAAAGATCAATCAGGGTCCGTGCCCTTTTAAAGATCATTTAAAATCCATTAGGAGACCCTGTGGTCGTCCACTGGTTCCTGCTGCAGCTCTTTCAAACTTAGTTTGTAATCAGCTAATGACTCTTCTTTTCATGCCAGCACCGACATGAGATGTATATAAAGTGAGTGGTTTTTTTTTTTCAGAAGATGAAATAGAACCATCTTGGGTGGTCATATCACCACAGAATTTGGTAAGAGAGAGAGGGTTTATGGTCAACTACTTTCCCTGGGTCATAGAACCAGGCCATTTCTGTCAGGGTCTCCATCTACGACAGACACATGATGAAGGATTTTTTTTCCCCTTAATTTTCCAGACAAGATTATTTTGAAGGCATATTGCAGTCTTAAAGGACAAGAACAAAAGGCTGAGCTCATGAGAAGGTTAGGCAGGTACCTCGAGATGTGGTTCTGTGACTTCAGGCTTGCACTGGCTCTGACCAAGCATTGGATGCTGAGGGTGAAAATGAACTGTGCCATATTAATTCAGGACATAATGCTGGTAATTCATCATATGAAGGCCAAAGATTGATGCCTAAGGCATGAGACCCTGAGAAATTAAACAAAGCCAAACATGAAGATAGCAGAGAAGTTTTTTTACTTCTGAATTTCCATGAAGTATCTGAACAGCTAATTGGGATACAGGGCCTCTTCTGGTTCCTTCCCCATCTGAAGAGTTTACTCGTCTCTTTTAGTCCTTCAGGGAACTTGAAGCAGTTGCCTTAGCTGAAGTCACAATTTGACTTTAATGTTTAGTATCGTTGACATTTTGCAGGATTGCTCAAAAGAGTTACTCTATGTACTGTCGAAGTGATGACCTTATGAAAAGAGTTAAGGGATTTTGTATTCTCTTCACTTTTATGAAGGACAATGTGTAAAAGAAGGATTACTGATACTAATTCCTTAAATGTTGGAAGTGAAATCTTCCAGCTCTGACCTTTTCTTGTTAGGGGTGAGTGGGTTTATCACTTCCTTCATTTCTTTATTAACTATTAGTTCCATTGACTATGACGATATACTTCTTCACAACTCAGTCTTGATATGTTGTATGTTTAAAAAGATTATTTTTCAAGGTTATCCATCAGTTGGTATATAACTATTCATTGTAGTCTCAGCATTATATTGATATCAAAACCAAAGCTTTTACAAGAAAGATCAATAATCAGATAAACATAGGTAGAAAAATCCTGTGCAAAATGCTAGCAAACTAAATTCACCAGTGAATTAAAAGGACCAAACACTGTAACTAGGTAGGATCTATTCCAGGTATCTAAAGATGGCTCAAAATAAACATATCAATTAATGCGATGCACTGCATGCCATGTTAATACAGCGAAAGGTAAAACCACATACAGAAAAAAACAATCTGACAAAATCTAATACTTTTTGTGTTAGAGAGTAAAACTCTCAGTGAAACAGACCTATGAGGAATTTTCCTGTGTGTAATACAGGCTGTATATGAGAAGACCTCCGCTGCCACCATGATGGATAGGACAGTTCTGAGAAGTCATTCTCTAAAGTCAGATCCAAGACCAGGATACCCATGATCTACCTGACACACACAGACATCCTGCTCATTGCAGCTAAGATTAAGAAGCATGAAACAGGGGGAAAAAGGGAGAAGGTAATTTTTTCTCTGTTTTCAGATGACATTATCTTATATGCAGGAAAATCTAGCCTATTAGCAATAACAATTATAGTAATGTTATGGTATAAAAAATTAACACATAAAATCAGTTTTGTTTTTATAGTCTGATAATGAGCCAAGAAAGAAATGAATGAATATTCCAGTTACAGTATCACAAAAATAATACCTAGAATAGACACAACAAAGAACATGAAACAGCTAGACTATTGAGGACCAGCCCCATCAAAAACACATTTTTTTTTTAAGGTAGAGGTATGGGAAAAATGAAGATTCAAGTCACATAACAGTATCTGGAGGGAGTTTTAGGGATTATTTAGATCCCGAAATCACCCACATCTATCTATCTATCTATCTATCTATCTATCTATCTATCTATCTATCTATCTATCTATCTATCACTTTTATATGAGCGTAAACTTAGGGAGTAGGTCACAAAATTAACAATCTGTTGCCTGTGTGTTGGAATGACTCAAGTCTCTTTTACTTGGTCAACCCTCGGTCATGTAGGCACCTCCCCAGGTGACCTCACAGTTACAATGAAAGGAACAGAATCACATTAGCATATCCTGACCACCTCAGGCTGGTGCCCAGTTTACTTAACTTCAAGAAGGCCAGGTGACCACCTCCTGTGTAGAAGGTGCAAATTGCACAGGTCAGTCTCTGAAGACAATGGTGAGAAATGGGCCTACATTTCCTGGCTCCTACAGTATACCCTATGAGACTTTAATGAGTGAAATTAATGAACACAAAATAAATGCAGTGATCTCCAGCGCTAACAAAATAAAAGAGTTAATACTGTTAAAATAATCTACATATTGCCCGATACAGGCTATAGACTGTATAGAATTCTCATCAAAACCCCAACGACACTATTATTTAAATAGAAGAAGACAATATGGGAGAAAACTCCCATGACAGGTGTTGTGATAATAATTTCATGTGCATGGCACCCAAAACTCAACCAGCAAGAGCAACATCAAGCAAGCATGTCTAAATCAAGCTAAAAAGCTTTTGTGCAACAGAGGAAAGAATGTAGAGAAATGAACTTAGAGATAGCAGAAAATATCTGTGCTTGATAATTGTAGGACCCTCACCCCTTATTCTCAAAGAAGCAAGAAGAAATTTCCTAGCAGAATGTTTTCCCAGGAAGATGGTGGCCTTCCCCTCTCCCACCCAGGAGATCCCCAGCACAAGGTCACTTAGCTCAGCCCAGCCAGCCACCAGGTACAGGCTGATAAAGATGGCCTAACTCAAGAACAGCGGCCTTGCTCTAAGAACAAGGAAAAAGCTGACTTAACAGAATGGGAGGGAGCAAAAACCCTTGTACCCGTGCCAAAGCATCTTCAAAGAATCTCTTTGTAGTCATGCCTTTAAAAGCTTACCCCACAGAGGAGACACAACTCCTCTCTACCTTGTGGTAACGGGGATGGAGATGAATTCCAAACATGTTTGTATTATGCTGATTAAACCTTGCTTATTACAGTCTGGGTCTCTCTGGTGGTCTCTCTCTGGGGGTCATAATCTGGGCACAACAATAATGTATTAAAAACTTCTACAACTTAATAGTGGATAAAGAAGGAATGATTTGGCTAATCAGGATATTAAAAGATGTTTGACATCACTAATCAAGAAGGGAATGTAGATTTAAAACAGTGACTGCATTCTAGTCAGGATGACTGCTAATGTACTATAAGGATGGGTAACTATAAAGATTGAGAACCCTTGGGTGTTTGCGTGGGGCTCCACTCCAGCCCCTGGCATCCATTTTGGAATGTTTGGGTGGAAAGTTCCATTTCAAGCCCCCTCCCCTGGGAGTTGCCTCAGTCCAGACTCCACCACCAAGAAATCCTGCCAAAAGGTGGCCCCTCCCCAGAGAAGGTCAAGACCACACCCATAAGGTATTTAAACAGCCCCCAGAGAACGAACAAGGGGAGGGAGACCTGGAAGGCTACCTGTGAGCTCGGGCATCCATTAAACCTGGGCTTTTTCTAATTTGGTTTGATTTAGTCTAATTTGGATTATTGCATCAGTGAAGAGGCTTATCAGGCTGGAAAAAAACCTTTACAGTGGGAATGTAAAATAATACACTTACTATGGAAAATAGTGCAAAATTTTCTAACAATTCAAAGCAGGACCGTAATTTTATCCAGCAATTCCATTGTTTCTCTATATATCCAAAAGGGTTCAAATTTGGGTCCCTAAGAAGGATCTGTACTACTATTCACAAGAGTCAAGATGTAGAAACAAGCTCGATGTCTACCAATGGTCGCATGCCCATATCCATATAAGCATACATACATACATATCAGGTGTTATATGCAAACACAGTGGAATGCCACTTGGTCTTAGAAGAAAGGGATCCTGTAGTACATGACAGCAGGAGCGAATTTGGAGAAGATATGCTGAGTGAAATAAACCAGCTGCAGAAGCATAAATCCTGCATGATTCCACTCATATGCATATGTCAGGTGGCCAGACTCACCAAAGCTTAGTTAACTGATGGTTTCCGGTAACTGAGAAGCAGAAAAATTGTGCCGTTGTTACTCAGTCGGATATTGAGTTTGAGTAATGGCAGATGGGTACCTTCTAGAGATGTGCTATGTAGCAGTTAGCCTGTAGTTAAAAATATTGTGTTCTGCACTGAAAATTTGTTACAGTCAATAGTATTAACTACATTTAATAGTAATGAACAGAAAGAGAATTTACCTAGAAAAATTTAAATATGTTCTATAATCTACAAGAAGGTAAGCATAAAAGATATTACCGGGACAAACAATAACTTTTAAGAAGGATATTGGGTTAAATAAAAATAATTAGATATTTTCTATTTTTTTTTAAATTGTAGAACGGATGTTTAAGAGAATCAAGAATGTTCTTGATCTTGGGACATGATAGCTGAATTCCTTCACAAGTGCCAAGTATTTCAGAATATGTAAATGTATATGAGAATGTGTGCATGTAACAAAAATATCGAGTATTAGACAAGGCAAAAGGTTAATAATGACTCAATTTGCATAGTAGGTAAATTGGAATTCTTTATACCATTTATGTAGTCTTACTGTTTTTGAAATTATATTTAAATAAAGAGCAAAATGTAATAGAAATATTCATAGTGAAGACCTTGCCATTCTCTGTTAATAAAAGCATGCAAGAAAGCATGTGTGGATTTTTGAGCAAAGTGTGAAATCTAATCAAACAAGACTAAATTCACTGAACTGAATATACCTTATTTGGGATTCAGAATTTAATGCATCAGCTTAATCACCCCATGGCACATGGGTGATTTGTTGGATTGGCTGATGTAAAGGCACACATAAAGTTGGCTTACAGCTAGTGAGGTTAAAGAGCCTGAAGCACCTCCCCTGCATCCTAAAGTGCGAGAAGTCCGATGTTCCAGAAGTGGAAATGCTGAGCAGCCACGTTTGTGTGCATCCTATTCAGCTGGCCCCCCAGTCACACCCTCTGAGGAAGCATGGCTACACTCCCTTTGCCACCCTCGAAGACCCCTGAGTCACCGGATCTCTGTAGCTTAGGTATAATTCAGGGGCATTTCAGTACAACTGGGTTTCGGCTCTCAATGGGAATAATGTCATGTGGAATTATAGAGAACAGGTGGTGATGCAATTACGACAATGAAATCATGTTTAAAATGCTAATTAGAGGATTTTGACCCACAGGAATCTCTGGCAAATGGCTCCTTAGGAATGAAATAGATGGGCGGCCTAGTGGAGTGCTTCCTGAAATGCATAGGCAGAAAAATAGTCAGGTTGGCTAGGGAGAAAATGAATTGGAATTGCCTCCCAAGGAATTTACAGCCTTTTAACCGGTTCTCCAACCAGAGACAGTGTCCTGACTCCACATCCCCTGGAATTAAGGACGGATGCCATGTCTTAATGGGCAGCACATTCCCACGCCTTCTTCGAATGTTCCAGAAACCATTTCCTGTATTAATTATATCTAGCTTTTCTAGTGTTTATCAGATCCTAGCCCAGATCTTAAGATAACAGGCCCCAAATGCCATCATGCCCTACAATACGGTAAGTGGATACAATGGCTGACGATTGACGTTCTAGAGGGAAAGAGACAAATCAACATGACTCTGTCCTAACATGTTATCTTTATTTTGAGATATTGCATAACTTCTGTGTTAAGGAAGCACACTTTTAAATTGGATTGGGGGGGAGTAGATACAAAAGCAAGGAGTGAATCATGCAAAGAATTTTTTGGTTGTTGGACAAATTCCTTTCAACAATTTCGTTGTGTTCTTCTCTCCAGAAGACTGACCTGGGTGTGGATCTCTGTAGGTCTGTTCAGGTTGGGGATCCGCCCCTTTGCTAGTGGGAGCCTTTTTGCAAAATTCACTTCTTTTGGCTTTGGTAACCACTCTCTCAGTATTCTTTGAGTTTCTTCCCCACTGACCTTTATAAATACCTGCCATTGGCACCCCCTACGGTAAAGGTATTTCCTGTTATCTGTGAATGTGCTAACTGGTAGATAGAGTGGCCTCATGCCACGATACACTTGCAAGTATAGTGAACCCAAGGCACCTTGTACTTTTATACCTGTTCGTCAGATATTGTTTTCATGATAATCACTTTTGAGTAGTAAAAATATTAAATTTTGAATGGCAGAAGTCTAATATATAAAATGTTTTATGATATTTTACATTTAAAACACATTATTTTTATACTATAATAAGCTTTAGACATATTTTAGATCACTTTAAGGCCTGAAGAAAATGATGACTAAAACTTCAGTCAAAATATTAATTCAGTACCAGAAATATATTTAGAATCTGGTCCTTTTTTTTCCTGGGACATCCTCTGTCCTCTAATATTTTCTTTTTTTTATATTCAGTACCAATTGTGTTTATGTGTCCTCATTACCAAAACATTCCTAAATAATCAAACTTAGTGAGTCCTACAGTAAGCCATTAGAGAATACCTTCATATTTTCAACAAATGTGTTATATTTTAGATTGTGGTTCTGTATTTATTCACTTGTTTTTCAAATTAGAGGTGGAATTTCTATTCCAAAAGGAGACGGAGAAATTGAGTTTTTTTTTTTAACTTTTTATTGATTCTTGGTATTTTACATCATGCATCCAGATTCTAGTCATCTCCTGGCCCTGGCTTCTTTCTGTCCTCTGCTCTTGCAACCTCCCCTCTCCAAAACCAAAATTTAAAAGGTCAAAAAAAAAAAAAAAAAAAAAAAAAAAAAAAAAAAAAAAAAAAAAAAAAAAAAAAAAAAAAAAAAAAAAAAAAAAAAAACAACAACAAAAACTCAGCGTGGAAGCTGTAGTGTGCTCCAGTGAGCCACACAGTGCACCCTTTAGTCCATACACCTTGGTCTGTAAGTGTTCATTCCAATGAATCATTGATTGGGTTCAAGGCCTCTGGTTTCTGCTATGCCATGGATACTGATCCCTCACTGGGGCTCCTCTTGGCTATCCCATTGTTGCCTTGTCGTGGAGATCCTGCAGCTTTAGATCGGCAGGTCAGACCCCTTGACGTGCTCCAGCAGTTCATAGATGAGGTGAGCATTGGGGTGAGACTGTGATTTTCATATTTGTGTGCTTAGAACTTGGTGCAGTGGCTAGAGCTTAGTGTGCCTTCAGCAAAGGAGATTCAGTTAATAAGTCAGCCTCTGTCACCAACTGGGAGAAAGTTACATCCTTTCTAAGTAACAGTTTTCCTGAACATCTTCGTTTTACACCCTTCATTCCATTCTCTAGACATACTGAATGTAAAGTTTAGGGCCATTGCCTCTCTGAAGTGTTTTTGGTTTGGGTTTTGTTTTCAGAGTTTAGGATACACAGCTGCAGTCAACATTGCTTTGTATCCAAAAGCACACCTTCATACAAGATTCTTGGAGCCTCTAAGAGCCTTCTCTGTCTTCGCCATCTCTCTGTAATTACAGTAACAGAAAGCCCATCTTTGAAATTCAGAACTAGCTCTTCAGGATCCGTGGGGACGTCCTCAGGTGTTTGTGAGGTGTAATGAGATTTATCGATGGGATCCTTTTCTATCTTCATAGACAGTCTGAAAGCCTGACCAGGATTGTATTACCAGTGCACTAAGACAAGGACACTAGTGAATATAGACACCGTGCCCCAAAGACTTGTGCTTTGTTTAAAGTGTCAAGCCAAGGTTGCAGCCTGCCCCTCCTAGATGGTGGTGATCCCTGAGCACAAGGGCTTCAAAACTGCTGTTGTCAGGAATCAATTGTGGTGTGATGTCTGTTAGTATTTAGATCATTAAATTGTTGAATTTGCATTCTAACCTCCTCCTGCTTTCAAATGCGTGTGAATAACATTTATTCTCTAGTCCCTGTGAGCTAGCCCACCAGATATAATTCCATTTAGTAGATGGGGTTTTGATCCATACAGGAATATGTGTGTGTGTGTGTGTGTGTGTGTGTGTACATATGAAGGGAAGGACATATTATTATGCTTAAATCGTAAGAGTCTGAGAAGCTAAAGGAACCCACAGCTTTTATTTTCCCCGACAGTCTCTGTGCTTTCTCCTATAACAAATAAGCTCCCTGTCTCTTGAAAGCCATTGCCTTATTTTGTTTCATTTCTAAAGACTCGAATAAAAACGATTGCCCATTCTATGCGTGCACTTTTTAGCTGTTAAATTGCATCCTTAATGAAAAGGAATAAATGACAATTGCTTGGAAATGGCCCCATCCTCAGACTCCTTTCTTAGCTTGATGACTGTTTGGAGCCTGGCAAATAAGAATGTGGAAGACGGGAAGAGAAAAGCAGCATTTCCTGTGTGGCTAGGTGGTGGGTGCAGCCGGCTGGGTGGATATTAATACCAAGAGTGAAGAACCTAAGTGGCTCCATTATATGTATAAAAAAATCTCAATGAGGAATGAAAGGATGCTCACAGGGTTAATATTTGACTATGTGGTCAACAATTTGCCTATGGCCACTATAATTTTGGATGTGCTTTTTTTGTGGCAGTATGAAAGGACTGTTTCTACTTTTGCACAGGAGAGGTACTCACTCAAATAATCAACGTCAATTGCCTTCTTCTTTGCATTTACATTTGCTAATTTGATTTGCCATGGTGACTTCTGGTAGCCAAAGGAATTTTCCAGGTTAAAATACATGATGCAGGAAATGAGGGGCAGGGTAAGGAGTAATAACAGATACCTAGAAAGTAGCCTGTCCCTGGGGCACCTTCAACATTCTTGTCTATTCTCCGGAGGCATCTTTGTATTTCATCTTCACATCCACAGCTGTGCGCAGCACAAATTTGCAAACAAGAGCCTGTCTCCATCTTCTCTGATATTTGGCGTTTTCTTGAAATAACCATTGGTGTAAGAGAAATGGGTAACGCTGAAGGGGACTTTGAGTTTGTTGCTATTAATAGACACGTGGGATTAATTAGCCATGAAAATCTATGCAGTTAATATATTGATTCAGAAAGTATTCCTACTCAAAAGAGAAGATAGTGGGTTAGTAAATGCCTTCTTGGAACATATTCCAGAGTCTGCCAGATGGTCTTATTGAGCAAGGGGGAAGTTCAGTTGTCTATGGTTTGTCAAAAACAATTGGGATGTCATTGCCTAACAGCAGTGCTACCTAAAAGCGAAACAATATTGACACATCATTCCCCTCAACCAGGGGAAAGCTGTGTTCTGTGGAAACGCATATATCCCAAGCACAATTGCTTTCTTGACTGTCAGTCAAGACACCATGAAACTGTGTTAACTCTTCTTGGTCCTAAAGGAAGCTGGCAGTGCTAACCAGGTCTGGGAGCTCATGGATTGCTATCTAATGGAAGTATATTTAAAGGGTCACTTGGTTGTCTCTTCATGTCACAGAGAGTCGGGGGGCCCATACTACTCTCCAATTATGTTTTTATAGTTTTTAAAATTAAAAGGCATATTTTTATTGAGCCACGGTTGCTAAGAACCCAACTTTGTCAGAACGCTGTTAGTCGTGAGATAAAAAAAGGTGGATGGGACACATAGTGAACTAGTCATTTGCACACACACAAGCCCCAGAGGTTCAGCCACAGCTCTTCACACCTGAAATAAAATTGGAACTTTATCTGTGCACACAGTGAGAGGACTTGTACCTTTCATCGTACTTGCAAAGGGCTTTAGAAGAAATCTTTTATAATTGTCATTCTGATCATTTGAGGAGAGCTGAAGATATATTTGAAATGGTGAAAGTGGTAGATTTTTAGATTCCAAATTATACCATTGAATCAATAGCTAACAAACTTCAAGCCCATTGGAACAAACCAAATACCCTTTTTTTAAAAAAAATGTTTTTTTGAGACAGGATTTCCTTGTATTATAGCCCTGGCTGTCCTGGAACTCACTCTGTAGATCAGGCTGGCCTAGAACTCACAAAGATCTACCTGCCTCTGCCTCCTAAGTGTTGGGAATAAATGTATGTGCCACTACTGCCCCCAAAAGGTTTTTCAAGAGTCTCTAACTTCTGCCCTTCATCGTAGAGAAAACCTTACAAGCGCGCCTCACTGGGCAGCCAGAATGACTTTAAAAGAAAAAACTTTGATTTATCTTCTGTCGCTGATCCACTTTCTGTCCTCCTTTCTTTTCTATGTTTTTTAAATTTAGTTATTTGTGTCATTATATACTTTTACCTTCACTTTTTAGAAACTAGGATATTTTCTGGAGTATGAAGAATCACTTTCCTGCCATTTACACTCTTATGGATATTTGCAATTATAATTCACTTTTAAAGTATCGAGTGTCTTCATTTTGTAGTGTAAATAACAGATTTAATTTGGAAGTCAGATTTTCAAGTTTCTTAACTGTGTATGGGTATTGAAAGAAAAGCGATTGTTAACTCAAAAGTAATAAGATCTCAGAACTTACAAAATATTTTTACTGAGAATTTGTATTGAAAACTTATTTACATTTTAGTCTAATAGCTAAATACTACAAAATGGTGCTCAGAAAACCTTATACTTAATTTGTTTCCTTTGAAATCTTTGGATATTTTTTAATACAAAGTAAATGAGGCAGTTGTAGTGGGTATCTTGTGTGAAGCCCTGGTGCTGTGTAGCTGACATTTGTGGAATGTTTTATCTGGAGCATTAAGGACAGATGGCTTTACAGCATACAAAAACGAGGAATTCGCAGTAGCAGGGAGAACAGAGTCTTGGCTCGAAGAATTTGTATTCATTGTTCCTTGTTGGCGACATTAATCTCTTCAAGCCTTTGTTCTACTAAATCACAACGTTTCTAGACGTGGAAGTTATTTAACGTGGTGTCAGACAGCCGACAGAAAATGTTGTTTTTCTGAATAAGAAACAAACTGTTGTACAGATGGCTACCATTTGCCAGGCCCCAAGTCAAAGAGCTTCATATGCGTAAATATGAACTTGTTAGAATGAGCTTTTGTGATGGGAAATGCCACGGAGGAAAACACTGACCTAAAGCTGCTCGGTCCATGATCTAGGAGCCTAGCCTGGACTTGAGTAATTATCCCATGGCCCCCGGAACTCTTCTAGGGATGCATTTGGAGGAAATACTGAAACTGAGCCTAACTTGGGTCAGAAGATCTGCCTGCTGGTTCAGGCTTCTCAGGAGGCCCCATAACGGAAAGACAACACCGACGAAAACGGATAGAACCTGACAAAGGGAAATTCTGTCTCTGATTTGTTTCTCTATTTGTTCCCAGAGAGTCAGTGTAATAGCTGCACAGGCACTATCGGAATGAGAAGAGCTGTTTTAGGGTCACTCGAAGTGAATAGCGCTATTAGTTCTGACTGAAGATAAGCGGGTTGAGCTTGCAGGTGTCTCTGCTGCTCTGCTTTGCCTTTCAAAGTCATCAACAGTCATCAAAACCTGGGTGAATTTCATCACCGCCTCCTAGGAGGTTTGCTATTCGTGGAAGGTAATGGCTTTCGGCGTCTTTTGAATGACCTTGAACAATTTTCCAAGGCTTGGCAGAATCGATAGATCCACATTTAAGATGCCATGGTTTTTTTTTTTTAGATGACTCCATGTGTGTGCATATATACATGCCATGAGCACGTGTAAATCTACATAACATTAGACACATGTGACCTATTAATAGCTAACATCCAACTAAATATTAAATTTCTCTAGATATGTTTCATTTACTACCTTAAATATTGTTATTTAAATTTTAAGATGTTACTATCACAATTTTTTTTTCAAAATAAGAAACCTAGTCTCATAAAAATTTGTCTCAGATCTGCTATAATATTTTAACATACTGCACTGTCTTAGCCACTAAATGCATTGTGTGATACAAACAGACACATGCATATAAATCTACTTATGGACAAATGTTATGACCAGAACATTTGGATTCATGTTCCAGGTTTTCATTAGAATTGATTGCAGAATAAAAACAGTAGAGCACCATTATTAATTCCTATTTCTTCAATAAGCTTTTGCTTAGCTTGTTTGAATCCATACTAGATCAGCTCAAAGTAATCATGTCAATTACAGTGCTCATTTGACATAAAAAGATGGATTATTTTAATAAAAAAAACCAATATATCTACAAGTCTTTTTTTTTCAAAGGCATGAAAAATAAGAAGTATGTTTTGCCTTTGGACTATTGTATCTCAATGGCAAATCTGAAACGGAGAGGTGGCCATGCGACATTAACAAGGACAACAAGGGACATACTGCGGATATGGTACAGACACTAAATTACACTTAGCCAGTGTATTTTTATAGAAAGAGATGTAGGGACAACTTTTGCATGTCAAGTCAGGTAACAGGAGAATAGGAAGAAAGCATCTGGTCTTGAAGGTTGGAAAATTTCTAGTTTTCACTTCTAGGAGGGACAAACCTGAAGAGGAAAGAAGAAAGAAAGAAAGAAAGAAAGAAAGAAAGAAAGAAAGAAAGAAAGAAAGAAAGAAAGAAAGAAAGAAAAAGGTAGCCAGTGTTTTTCTGACCTTTTTATTTTTGAGATTATCATAGAATCCTATTTCTCCCCTCCCTTTCCTCCCTCTAAACCGTTCCGTGTAACACTACTTGCTTTCTTTCATATGTATGTTTTTTTTGTTAATTGTTGTTGCATGCATATATGAATATATATTCCTAAATATAACCTACTAGGTCTGTGTAATGTTATTTTTATGTGTTTTCATGGATGACCTGTTGGTATTGGATCACCCATTGATGTGCTATTCCCTGGGGAAGGCTACTTCTCCTTTTCCCAGCCTTTCTAAGTTACCTGTAGATCTTTGTATAAATGTGAGGCCTTGTGGGCTTTTCCACATTCACTTCAGCACAATCATTGGGTCATCATTATTCAGCTGCCATTTGGGAACTTGTGTTGGTGAGACTTTATGGGTGGAGCTTCTGACATTACTAGGACACACAGTCTCCCAGCAAATTCCCTGGTCATCTGGTTCTTAAAATCTTTCTGCCCTTCTTCCACAATAATCTCTGAGCCTTAGGTACAGGAGTGTTTTGTAGATGTATCCATTGGGATTGGGCTCCACAACTCTGCCTTTTGATTGGTTGTGGTTTCCATCTTTTGCAAAAAGAAACTTCCTTTATGAGGGAGAGGACTATACTTATCTGTGGGTATAAGGACAAATGTTTATAGACTGTTGTTAGGGATTATGCTAGTTTAGTAAATTAGTGGTGATAGATTCTTTTCCAATAACTATGACTTCATTAACACTGAGTAGTCAGCTAGGTTTCTTGTACCAGGCATGATTTCCCTGTTGTTGAATAGGTTTTTAAATCCAATTTTAGAGTCATAGGTTAATGCCAAGGTATGCACAACACTACTGCACCCTATGGGTCACCATGCCATGCTGGTTGTTATGGTTCATAGGCATCATAGCTGAGTAGGACAACTGGTTGACCCCCTCCTTTAGAAGCATGCTTTGGTGCCTTCTGGTCTATGATAACTTGTCTTCAGGGAGGAAGAATTCAGGTCAGCTCCAGCTCAGAGGCCTTTTGGTCCTGTTTTTGAAGGGCATGGTGTCTTCATCATAGGGATTTATCTCCTACTTCTGGAGGAGAACAACCAGGAGCAATAGCAACCAGCTGTATGTTTTGGGAGTCTCTTGGATAGCCTTGGCTCAACAGCTCAAAAGAGGGTTTCTCATGTCTGGTATTAGGATTTTTGTTAAGTAGTCTTTGACTCTTAGAGAAAGCATTGTTATCCCAGATGAGATGAGATAAGTTCATTAAAACTATATGTGTTCATTTATACATGGAATTACATGCATGCAGTAATGGCATTTCTTAGTTTATTTATTTATTTATTTATTTATTTTTAGGTTAAGCTTCATTTTGGAATTCTCTTCTCAAGTCCCAGGATCATTTTTTAAATAGTTCATTTTCTTATTTTGATTCTTTGTTTTTTTTTGTTTTGGGTTATTTATGTATTCTGAATATGAATCATCTCTCAGATGTTGTCTTAATTGCTATTCTAGTGCTCTATAGAGAAACCATTACCCCATTAGCAAGGTAACTTTTTTTAACTCTT
>NW_026067962.1:9215366-9236149 GCF_014885135.2 Alexandromys fortis
GAGAGAGAGAGAGAGAGAGAGAGAGAGAGAGAGAGAGACTGGGCATGATGTGGGCTTTTGAAACCTCGGAGCCTACCTGGTAACACACCTCCTTGACAAGACCACACCTCCTAATGCTTCCCAAACAGTTCCATTAAGTGTGGCTCATGCATTCAAGCCCCCCCCTCTTTGGGGGGCATTCTCATTAAAACCTTTACAGATATGTAAATGTCAGAGATTCTCACCTATTCTGTGGGCTTTGTCTTCACCTGGTTGGTTGTTTTGTTAGCAATATAGAAGTCTTTTAGCTCACAAAGTTCTAACTGCCAATTGTTGGTCTTCATTCTTGGGCAAATGGATTCTTGTTCAGAAAATCATTTCTTACACCCATATAATATAGGATACCACCTATATTTTCTTCCAGCAGTTAGAATACTTCAGGTTTCATGTTTAGTTAATTTTTGTGTAAAGTGATAAGTATGGCTCTAATTTAATTCTGCATGTGGACATCCACTTCCCCAAAACCCTTTGTTGAAATGCTTTCTTTTTTCCAGTGTATTTTTGGTATCTTTGTCAAGTATTAAGTGGCTGAAGTTTTGTGTGCTCATGTTTGAGTCTTCTATTTTGTTCAATTGGTCTATATGTCTGTTTTTGTGCAGATACCATACTGTTTTTATTACTATGGCTCTATAAAATATTTTAAGCTCTGTATGTGATCCCTCCAGGTTATTTCTCTTTGTTCAGGATTATTTTGACTATCTGGGATCTTTTGCAGTTCCATACAAATTTTAAGATTATTATTTTTTTCTATTTTTGTGAAGAATGAGATGGGAATTTTGATTGGGATTGCATCGATTTGTAAATAACTTGATAAAATGGTCATTTTACAATGTTAATTCTTCCAATCTATGAGCATGAGATTTCTTTCCATTTTCTAGTGCCCTTTTCATCTCTTTCTTCAAAAGTTCAAAGTTCTTGTTGTAGAGGTTCTTCACTCTCTTGGGTATGTTTATTCCTAGATGTTTGTTTTCTTTGAAGCTATTGTGTATGGAGTAAGCCAAACTAAATTCTTTTGAGTTGCCTCTGAGGCCAGATGTCCTCTAAGCCTCTTCCAGGCAGAAGTTGCATCTTTCAGCCTTCTCTGTCCCCCCCTTTTTTTAAAAAAAAAATTTACAGCCTGATTGCTGTTTCCCTGCCCATCTCTCCTCCCAGTCCATCCCCCACCTCCCCTCTGCCTACCCCAGCATTCACTCATCCTCCATTTCTACTTAAGAGAAGGGCAGGACTCCCGTAAATATCAACCAAACATGGTGTATCAAGTTGAGTGAAGGCTGGACAAAGTAATCCAGCATGAGGAGTAGGGTCCCAAAAGCCAGCCCAAGAGTCAAAGACAACCCCTTTTCCCATTGCTAAAAGCCCCACAAGGAAACTAAGCTGCACAACTGTGATATATATGCAGAGTGCCTAGGTCAGTTACATGCAGGCTCCTTGGTTGTTGGTTCAGTTTCTATGAACCATATGTGCCCAGGTTAGTTGATTCTGTGGGTTTTCTTGTGGTGTCCTTGACCAGTCTGGCTCATACAATCCTTCCTTCCCATCTTCCAAAGGATTCTCAGAGCTCAGCCTAATGTTTGGTTGTAGATCTCGGCATCTGTTTCCACTAGTTGCTCGATGAAACCTTTCTGATGACAATAGGGCTAAGCACCTTTAGTGACGTGGCTGGATACAAGATTAAATTTTAAAAAAAATCAGTATATATACAAACAATATACAGAAAATTATACAAACAATAAATGTGTTGAGAAGGAAATCAAGGAAACAACGCTCTTCACAATAGCCACAAATAATATAAAATACCTTGGGGTAACTCTAACCAAGCAAGTGAGAGACTTGTATGGCAAGAACTTCTAGTCCTTGAAGAAAGAAATTGAAGAAGGTATGGGAAGACAGAAAAACCTTTAATGTTCATGCATCTACAGTGTCAACATAAAGAAAACAGCCTTCTCTGTTTTTAAAAAAGAGAAAAATCTGTGCTTAACCCACAGTTGAGTGGATATTTGCATATTAACTTATTGCTTATCTACTCCATTGGATGTTACGGTCGACAGGAAGGTGAATTTGATTTATTTCTGCATGTGGCTTTAAACAATTAAAATATTGTGTTAAGGTACCACCTACTTCTGTTGCAAGTAATTCTGCTTTTCTTTTCTTTTTTCCTATTGTTTTTTTGAAACAGGGTTTCTTTGTGTATCTTGGGTTGTCCTGGAACTCACTCTGTAAATCAGGCTGGCCCCAAACTCATGCAGATCTGCCTGCCTCTGCCTCCTGAGTGCTAGGACTAAAAGCATGTGCCACCACCGCCCAGCTGTAATTCTGTTTTTCAAAAAGTAATCATGCTTGATTCTTAAGGCTTATAGTTGGACATAAAAAGAATAGAAAAGGAAAGACTAATATACTTATCTCTCATAAATTATAACCAGTGTATATGAAGTGTCATACCCAGAGCCTATAATAATACTACTCTTACAACCTTCTTGTGAGGTAGGCATTATCATATCATGTTATCTAGTGATTAAATGTATATTTTAGAGTCTGCTCTTCAGGCTTCTTTAGTAAATGACATATTGATTTTAAACCCTAGCTTCTCCATCTACAGTAGCTACTATAGACAGCCTGTGGGATGCTTACTGATGACTAGCTCCAAACTACACAGTGACTCTCTTAGTGAGAAATCTACAAAGATTAAGCAATGTGGTGATATTTTGTTTGTACTCTAACAAAGCTTGCCTAAATATCAGAATGCAGAGCTAAGGCACTAATTAGTCACAGAAGCCAGGCAGTGGTGGCACACACCTTTAGTCCCAGCACTTGGGAGGCAGAGAGATCAGACAGATCTCTGTGAGTTCAAGGCCACCTGGGCTGCATGAGATTGACTACGTCTAAAAGAGAAACAGCTCACACATGCCTTTAATCCCAGCACTAGGGAGGTGGAGACAGTAGTAATATGACTGGGTAGAGAGAGGAATTTAAGGCAGGAGGAGAAAGGTTCAGATGCAGTCTGAGGATTCTGCCTGAGCATGCAGCCTGAGGATTCAGTCTGAGGATGTAGTCTGAGGTTTCATAGAGACAGCATTCAGAATGAAGTTTTGTAGAGACAGGATCTCCCCCACTTGGTCTGAGCATTGGTAGAGGAAAGAACTCTCTGGTGGCTGCTGATCTGCTTCTCTGATCTTCGTCATTAATCCCTTTATGTGACTCTGGGCTTTTATTATTAAGAATAATTAGAATTGTGCTACATTAAGCCATTTGTTCAATCCCACAAAATGAGTATGTCATAGAGGGAAGAGACCTCCAGATTGGACTGGTTTGCAAACTCACTTCTCTGTTATACCACAAATAACATTCTGTATTATTTTGTCTATAAATGAAAATTGTTTCCTTTCAAAAAATAAGCTAAGTGATATCAGGAGACAGAGATGTATTTATATGGCTACGGATTCTAGGTCTGGATTGGATAGCTTGCTTAGTCTTATTTCCAGAAGGGAAACAGTGTGCAGGATGAAAGGATGGGAAAGGAGGGAAAGGTGGGGAGAGGGAAAGATTGCAAATTCCAATCAAATTCAACAGATCCTTTCCTGCCTAGGGTATGAAGGCATACCAGAATTAGTTAGAAAGAATCACCCTGAGCAGGTGGAGTACTTAGGGGGATTAGTTACAAAGAGTATAGTTGAAACACACACACACACACACACACACACACACACGCACGCACACACACAAATCCATTTCTAAAAACATTGGGCTGACTCAGGGCTTTGTTGTATAAAATCAAATACCCACAGGGTGGAGGAAGAAGAATGGTGACACTGAGGAAAGGAACCAAATCACATGGCTAAGCGTAGACCAGAATTATGGGTTAGTTTAATTTGTAAGAGCTAGTTAATAATAAGCCTGAGCAAGTAGGCCAAACAGTTTATAATTAGTATAAGCCTCTGTGTGTTTCTTTGGGATTGAACAGCTGTGGGATCAGGCAGGACAGAAACTCTGTCTACACCAGACAGCTAGTATTCTTGGACAGTTGTTTAAATTTTGAGAATTTTTTTCTACCATACCTTTTGCATTTTTTCCCTGTGTAGAATTTTATTTTATTTTTAAATAGATTTTTAAATTCCACATACAAAGTAATGAGTTTCAGTGTGACATTTTCTCATGTACTTTATTCTTATTCACTTCCTATTCTATGACCTCCATGTACTCTTCTTGATGGTCCCTTCCTTCCACCAAGTAGTCAGTCTTCTTTTTTAATGTCATATGCTTCCATCCCTTCCTTCTCTTTCAAGATTTCCCTTCCCTTTCATGGTATGTTTTCTAGTTCTCTCTCTCTCTCTCTCTCTCTCTCTCTCTCTCTCTCTCTCTCTCTCTCACACACACACACACACACACACACACACACATATTCACACTACTTTGTCTAGGATCCACATATGACAGAAAACATCATTTTTGCCCAAGCATATGCCGTTTAACACAGTGGTTTCAAGTTCAGTGTTGTTACAGATAGCATGGTTTCATTTTAATTTTCAGTGAAATAAAATTTTGTTGTGAATATATACCATTCCTCTGCTGGTGGGCATCTAGAATGGTTGCATATACTGGCTATTGGCAATTGCTCAGCAATAATCATGGATGTACAAAGATCTCTGTGCTTGGGCTTAGAGCCCGTGAAAACATACCAAGGAGCAGCATAGCTCGGCCATACTGCAGATCTATTTCTGATAATTTTTGAGAAATCTTTATACCCATTTCCATAGGGGCTGCACAAGGTAAATTCTTTTACATGCCAACAAGATTTTGCAATTAATGTTGGATTGACCTAGGAAAATTGTTCTTAATTCTCTCTGCTTATTTAGAACCTCAAATAAATGACCCTGGTTTTATTTTTTTCCCTTTTCTGTTTTGTACTAACTCTGGTATGTCTTTAGCAAGAAATTTTCTCTTGATGGAAGAAATGGAGTTAGAAATGATTTTCCTCTTTCATCACAATTAACTGTGGGGATTTTCCACCAGTTTCTATTCTCATCCACCTTACCCTCTCTCCTTTGATACATGTGTTTGCTTCATCATTCCTACTATGTCCTGCATGTTGGGTGACCCCAACCTTGACACTAATCCCCTTACCCCTTGTCTTTCACATCAAGTTTCCAGCGAAACATATTACACTGAACTATTCCGTTAGCTTCTTTGTCTCGACACAGCAAAATTGGTCACATTACTGCTCCTCTAGACTCCAGTTATCCCTGGACTTCAGTGATGAGAAATTTCTCAGTCACTAGGCTTCGGCCAATTTCTCCTTGACAGCTCTGTCACCCTACCCACCCCAGCAATTTCCAGCTCTCATCATTTTGGCTTCCACATCACCTCATTTTCAGAGCCACTGTATGGTTCAGTTTCTTCCCCTCTTGCTTGGACTCTGCTGACAATTTTACCCTTAGGGACGGTTATCAGATAATAAGGCTGGCACTTCGTCTATGCCTTTCATGCAGTGTCCCCAATGTTGGCACATTGTGTAACTGTGAAACACTCATCAAGATTAGCTTTACTTCTGATTATTAGCAAAAACTATGACCTTCATTTGAACGTCACCTATTGTCCTACTAATGACATTTATCTGTGCCATATAGCATAATCATAATAAAAACCCAGAAACTGGAGTTCAACCTAAAGGAAAGAAAGGCAAAACAGCCAACCACTGGCTCTTACCTTGACCCTACTCCGAAAATGGTGATCCTGCCTCTAGGAAACCTCAGAATGAGACTGAGACTAAGAGCTGTCTCCTCCTGTTTTACAGTCTTCTCTAGTTCTGGAATTAAAGCCTGCACCACGACCTGGTTTCTATGGCAAGCTAGTGTGGCTATTGTGATTGAAGCTGTGTGTCCTTGCTGCCTGGACTGTAAGGCTGGCCAGCGTGGCTCTTTTACTTTCCTGATCCTCAGGAAAGCTTTAATTATTAAAATAAAAATAAAATGCCACTACAGTCCCAGGCTCCAATCTAGGGTCCCATCTTTTATTTAGTTGTTATTAGGTTTAATCATCTACTTTTCAATTTGTTTCTGGTAGTCCTATGAGTTTCATTAAGGTTGTTTATAGGAATATGGGTGGGTATAAGCAAAACAGCAATGGCCACACCATTGAAATCATCACCCTCCTCCATTAGCCATTAACTATGTTTAAATCCTCAGGAAAGCTGGGGTCCCATGAGCCCCTCCTTCTTCCAAGACAGGGTATTATAGGCCCAGTCTTATGTGACTCTTGAGAGATAACCAAACCTGCTGTGAGTTCAAGAGCACAGCCATGCCATGCCAAGAAGTAAGGGTTCCACACCCTCCTCTCTGCTTCCTTTTCATCTTACGTTCTTTATGCCCCTTCGTTCATATGTCCTGTACTTTTTGAGGCCAAACTTCAAAAGGCCCCTTTGCCTCTAGTTTCCTTTCATGTTAGTTGTCTATCACATTGGAGATATCTGTTTGAAGGACATATTTATTCAAGACCCCAATCCTGCACAAAACCTTTGAAACATACCCCATTGCCTCTTAGATAACACCTGATGTTCAAGACCATGTGCAGTCTGGTTCCAAATCACCCATCGCTTACACTGACCTGTCATTCTCAGAGCTGCTCTGTGGATTTACAGTTTTGTTGTTGCTGCTGCTTTTGTTGTTCTCTGTGCTGGCCTGTGTGGTCCCCACTCTTCTCTACCTCGTGCCATTATTATCATCTTCATTTCACAGAAGAATGAACCAGAACTCGGAGATATTAATAAACTTCTCCAAGGTTCGCAAGCGGAGCTGGTATTTAAACTCAGATGGCTTTCTTTTCTAAAAGCCAAGAGATTGCGTCACTGCATTTGGAAGCCCCTTGAATAAAAATTTGGCTCTTATTAAGGTCGGATATTTTCTCACAGAATTCAGCACATATGGCTTTAATATGTATTAATTGAACAGAAGAATACTCAGATATTGGGCTTCGGAATAAGAACGTATAATTGTAATTGTTAAGGGTGAGGAGAGGACCAGAAGTTACTCATATGAATGTTTTTCATGAATGAAGAGATTAGGTAGCATTTGTTACACAGTAATTGCTTATTAATGTGGCATATTCCAAAAAGGAATCTGCCCTTGATTCAGAGGCTGGCTAGCTTTGCAAGTTAAATTATTTATAGAAGACTGTGTGCTTTCTTAATCTAATTTTGAAGACTCGCACATCCTTTCAATACAGTCCAGCTGGTGGTCTGGTAGCTAACATGTGGATGCTTCAACCAAGCTTTCCAGTGGGAGGCAGGAAGCGCCCTTCAAGATGAACTTGGCTGAACTTCTAGGAGCTCCAGTGGAGAAATCCCTGAAAGCTCCCTGTGAGCAAGGAGGAAGGGAGCTGAGGAGGGAAGCCCAGGAGGAGGGGAGCTGAGGAGGGGGGCCCAGGAGGAGAGGAGCTGAGGAGGGGGCCCAGGAGGAGAGGAGCTGAGGAGGGGAGCCCAGGAGGAGAGGAGCTGAGGAGGGGGGCCCAGGAAGAAGAGAACTGAGGAAGGAGGCTCAGAAAGAGGGGTGCTTTGATATGTGCAGAGAGGGATCTCTGGCCGTTTCTTTTATCCGCTTTGTTGTGTTGAACTATGGGATGAACTTGAGTGGGAATGGGTGAGTGAAGGCTTGAACATGGCGTGTTTGTCAAACTCTGCGGGACTGATCCCTGAGCTTTCCCCGTAGTAGACAAAGTCCACTTCTGAGACACAGCCTCAGCCTGCATTTTAATTTTCCATGGAGAACACATAATCTATTTTTTTGGACTTTGTTAATTTTCCAAACCTCTGTACAGCAATGACAGCGTGGTGTCAAGTGTCCTGCCTGTTTTCCAAGTGTGATGCATCCTACCTGGAAGCTTCCTCCAATATCACACACGTTCTGCGCGCTGCCCTCCCCCTCTGTGGCACCTGAGAACTAGCCTGTCCCCAGATGAACAGTGAATCGACACAGGCTGGGAGGAAGGACTGTAAAATTAATTTCACATCTGTTCAGTGAATCACTTATTTGCTTTCAATTTGATTTTTTTCCCAAAGAGAAATTCATTTGGGAGTTTTATGGCAGTGGTGTTTTTAATTGACCAGAATTAAAAAAAAAATTAAATGTGCTCTTTTTCTAGTGAGAATGTAAGATCCCAAGTCCCCATTTAAATGGGATTTGGTTTTGTGCTTGAGAGAGAATAGTATTTATCTCTTGTGATCTTAGAGTTTAGAACCATTTTAATAACAAGATTGGGTTAAATATGAAGATACTTTTCCAATCTTGTGTCAAAGCACTTACTTAAGCAATAGACTGTAATTGGTGACCGTTTTCAAGACTATATTATACAAATTACAAAGAAAGGAAAATACAATTCAACTATTTTTTTTTTTTACCAAATTTGCCTTAATGTAAATCTGATGTCATTCAGTGACCCTGTATTGATTTTCCTTTACAAATATCTGTTTGTTTGTTGACACGTGACAGGCTTGACGGGAAAGGGGATAATGGAGTTTGAGGATGAATATTATGAGAATGACATTTCTGACCAGAGGCTAGAGGCAGAAAATATACATGTCATCACCTTAGCTCAGAGCTGAGGGCAGAAGTTCTCAAACTCAGGTGGGATACCACCTAACAAGGGAGCCAGGGAGGCCACTGAGAACCCCGAAACAGTCTTGGCTGCTGTAACTGCTGCCGGTTGCCCAGCAGAACCTGACGGACAGCGATAATTTACCCTTGGTTATACCATCCACTTCAGTAAAGGAGCATAGGAAGATCAAGCCAGCACTGTGCTAGAAGTTTCCATGTTGACAAACTGCCATATGCTGGAACACGCTGTGTGGGTTGCTGGGGCAGAATGGCCAAAAGCTATCCCGTGTGTACCCAGCATGCAGCCCTACCAACTGGAGTGGTAAAGATGCACCCACTGATGCAATCCTGCTGTGTCTGTCATAGGGATAACCAGCCACCTCCTGACTGGATTTGAGGCCTCGTCTACTACTATAACGTTGTTCTGAGGAGGTTTTTGAAGGCTGTGGCTGGGAAGGGCTCAGGCTCTAGTGGGAAGCTATCTGCATCTATTACTTTACTAAGCAGTGTTCTCAAAGCTTCCTCAGACAATTCTGGTGTGTAACACATCATTGAAAAATATGCAAAATAGAAAAAAAAACATTTTGGAACAGCAGATTTGAAAAATTCTTATAGGAAGCAATGAAGATAAGGGTTTTTGTAGGTAGAAAGAACTACTAGATAAATATTCTTTTGTCACGTGTGCAGAAACCAGTGACTGAAGTGTGGCTACCAGGGCTCTAAGCTATGGCTGTGCCACTTTTCAACATCGGCTTTGCTCTTGACTCCGCCTCAGCCTCCTTTTATATGAAGCAATGATACTAACGTTATCTACCTTGGAGGTTTGGTTTGATGGTTGAGTCAAATAATTAACTCGCTCACCCTTGACATAAAATTGGTTCTAAATGAGCACTTGATGAAAACTCAGGCGTTTTCATCCTCCCCTCCCCAAATCCTGGGGAAAGGCGTCTTACTTTGGAATATCAAATGTGTTCCATTCCCATTTATTTATTCTCTCAACACATGTTTAATGAGTACCTACCATATGCCACGTAGTATCATGGATGCCAAAAGGGTGGGAGGGAGTGGGCGAGTGGGGGGAAAGATCTTGGCAGACAAGCAATCAAACAACAAAACAAAACACAGCAAAACCGAAACCACGGACGAATTGTTCCCGTAAGACTAAACTCGTTTGAATCTCACCACAGCCCCTAAAAGGGAAGCAAGGGCTACCGAGATGGCAGACAACTCAGTAGTAAGATGCTAGTGTCAGGAATCAAGCAGGAGAGAGATGCAAGCTGGGGTCACTGGTAGGGATCTCAGACTCCAGGTCACAGCGAGGGTGGACAATACACAGGTAGGAGAGAGAGCTATGTAAGGGAATGGTCAAAAAGGCTAGTTCATCATCTGCTGATATCCCCTGCTTCCGAGGCCACTTTCTCCACTTGGTCTGCTCATGAGCGTTAAGTCTTTGCCATAAACATTCATGTGGATTTTTAACAGTGTTTGTGAAGAACGAGAGCCTCAAAGGGCAGACATTGCAAAACGGATCCAAACTGATCAACTCATCTTCATGGTGTCTCATGTAACTTTTCTCAACGGAAAGAGAGATTTATGTCGTTGCTGGTACAGATGAACGGAAGTATGATCAACCTAAGATAAAATGTGTTTAGAGATGCTCCTGAGAGTTTGAGGAGAAATTACTCTTTTTGACATGGCAACATTTCTTCTCAAGACCCCGTGTGTCGGAAGACTAAGTAATTGTCACCTAATGTCAACATTCAGGTACATGGCAAAATGGCATGTTTCCAGTATGATAACAACCTTTATCTGCCTTTAGGCTGTCTGTTTGCCCAGCTCTTGGTCATGGATTTCAGGCTGTATTCCTCCAGTATTGATGAGTATACTGAAGAAGACATAATCAGTATTAGTAGAGTCAAGATATACTGTACCAAGACATGTCACTCTGATGAGACAAGTTGGTTGGCTCAAATAAACATTGCAAACATAGTCCTAGAACTTGGCTCTTGTGGATATATTTTAGCATATTTTCAGCCTGGACAGTCATCCTATCTTTCAATCTTTTGAGGCTCCATGCAATCAGTGACTTGGAATAGAAAAAAGATGGGTCTTTTTAGATCTTTCCTTTGAAGCTCTTCCAGCAGGCCATAGCTAACTTATAGGGAATGGATCTCTAGAGTTCATAAGTTAATAGGAAGTCACGTCCTTTATCTACGAAGATGATTCCTCAAACCTTCACCAAACTTGGAGTTTTTTGTCCTAGATCTACAGATCCTGAATGTATTCTAGTCTAGTTATGCTGTTTGCCTAGTGTCCTTGCCTTTCCATTCTGGTATGACAAAGTTAAGGCACCTTTGGCGAGTGTGTCATGATATGGTTATTTAGGCTACATAGAGGAGAACCTGTACCCTGGCATTTGCTGGTACAGATGAACGGAAGTATGATCAACCTAAGATAACCACTGAGATGGCTAGTTTTGTCAGCTTGACACATTCTAGAATCTCCTGGGAAGACAGTTTCAATTAGGACTTGTCTAGGTCAGGTTGGCCTGTCAGCAGGCCTATGAGGGATTTTCTTTAGTTGGGTTGAGGTAGGAAGACCACCTGTGAATGTTAGTGACACTGTTTCATGGGCCTGACCCTCAACTGAATGGAAAGGAGAGTGTAAGCCGAACACTATCGTGCACAAATACACTCATTGCTCTGTGCTCTCCACTGTGACTGTGATGTGACTAGCTGCTCCAAGCCCTGGAGCCTTCAGGTCCTCCACGGCAGTGAACCATCGCCTAGAATTGTGAATCAAACAAATAAACCCTTTCTCCCTTAAGTTGCTTTTATTTCAAACCAAATGAAGAAACTCATGTTAACCTGCTAGGGAAAGGCAGTGACAATGTTTGTGTGAAAAAAACGTATCCATGTATGTAAAGGGTCAAAATTATTATATATTATATGATATTCTAGGAATATGTTTAGAATGGGAGACACCTGGAAAAGCTTACAATGCATGTTCATAGTTGGTATACACGGAGATCCTGACATTGCTCCTCATGTTCATCCAGAAAATGAGTAGTTATGGGCACTGGTATACTAAAGATAGCTTCAGAAAGCACCCAGGCAGACTTCTAAGCCAAGAGTGCAGGACCTATGCGAATGCAAGGGAATAAGAAGTGCCACCGCATTTTACAGTAGAAACCACAGCTCTGCCTGGCTTCTTCTTTGCGCTGTTACCAGGACCCAGCCCATCCGAGGAGAGAGCACTTCACTGCACACACCAACAGGGACAGAATGCAAATACTTCCCCTCACCTCAGGGGAGTGTTTGGAAACACTCTCCTGGAAAGGAAACTAATTTATTTGGTTGCTAATTATTTTGGCTCTAGTTTTAATGAGCCATCCACTATAAAAGATAAAGAGGATAATAAAGCTTCTCTCTCTCTCTCTCTCTCTCTCTCTCTCTCTCTCTCTCTCTCTCTCCTTAAAGTGATTGAAAGGATAAAAACAGTATGTAGTAGTTATAATCATGGACTCTGATCTCAGATTATATGTATTTGTGTCCTTGTTGATTAAGAATGTCACGTGTGACTTTGGGTCAGTTTCTTGTCCTTTCTGTATAGACCTTAGACTCCTTGTCCCCAGAGGGAGAATAGTGATAGTCTCTGTACCAAAGTATTGTGGTGACTGTGAAGGAGTAGAGCCATGCCCATCATTGTTGTTATAATGCTATAGCTCAGGAATGTTGAGAAGGAGTGGAGAATAGATGATCTGAACAGATGGTATAATGGAGCCTCCTAAATGAGCCCAGGGAAATTGCCTAGGAAATGTGGTATGTGTCTGTGGGTGTTCATACACATAAACGTGTGTGTGTGTGTGTGTGTGTGTGTGTGTGTGTGTGTGCGTGTGTGCCTGTGTATATGTTAGGGAAGAATGGGAACAAGGCAATGTGGCACGAACAATGCGTGTGAAAGAAGACCCTCATGGAAGACTTTCCTTTTGTAACTCCAATACTCAAATTTCTTTCTAGAAGCTGACCTTCTGGGCTTCACATAACATAGAATCTACTGTAGCCTGCACCCAGGGGACTAGCCCATTGCTGCTGGGACCTCTACAAGATGGAGTAGTATTGTATGTGCCGTAGCATTTTTCTTTACCAGTTGATAGTTCAATAAAAGCAAAGAGTGCTAATCCCACGTGAATTTGGGTTGTTTCTATTAAATTATCCTAGTTTGAATGACAAACAGCAAACAAATCCCCCAAACACTTGACTCAAAATGGGAGATGTTAGGCATTCAAAGGTTGAGGTTGGAGGAGGTAGAGGAACTCCTTTTGCAAGAACCGATTGTTCGTGAACATGTTGTCCATTGTAGTACTCAACAGTGTTATTTCCGGATCTGCAGAATCAGTATCCATCAGGACTTGTAAGAAATAAAGAGTCTCAGGCTCCATTCAAACCCCTCTGAATGAATTCTGCCCTTTGCAAATGGTTCATCTCCTTGGTATGTTTGAAAAGCTTGACTCCAGTGGACTTTAATGGGCCACAGGCTTTGCAGCAACCATCTTGCCATTCTGGAGTGGTGAAATGGTTTTAGGAGAGTGGGTTGAACATTTTTTTTTTTATACAAAGAGAAGGGGAAGGTAGATATGGTGCTAATCAGTATAGTAATCACAGATGTACTCTCTTGTTTGAATCAGTGACTGGAGGAAGATCCAAAGGAATGTGCGCGAGTCTCCATTTTAAGATCTTTAAGCAGGCAGAAATCTTGAAGCTAAAGATGCCTCTGGAAGGTGGCGTAACACTTAGATTCCTTAGAAATACAGATCAAAACATAGATCAAAGGTGAGGTTCTTCAAAGTGTCTTTGGCTCAAAGGCAAGGAAACTTGAGCCCCAACACCGGAAAGTTGCACAGAGATCGTTTTTGTCATGTGTGTCTCTATAAGAAACGGTGCTCCATGAGCCTCTGAACCCCAAGAACAGCCATTCTGAGTGGAGGAGATGGCATTCTCCTGTAAGCTACAGGCTGGATTCCATTCAGCTCCTTAAGCATCAAGGTCACAGCTGGTTCAGAATAACTGATTGCTGATCATCACGCTCAGGCATTAACATTAACGGGCAGTATCTTGTTTACGCCCGTGTTCTGCTCACAGTTTGTTAAGTCATTCTTTCCAGCAGTCTCGGCGGTGATTTGAAGTTTGAGTCTAGTCTATAGGTGTTGGGCAAAACTTTAGCTATGCTAGAGGGTTAAAGAGGTTCATAGGAGAGAGGGAGAAGCTTTCCCCTGCGTATTGCGTTTCTGTATCTGAGCGCTTGTCACCACAGACAGGGATTTTGTGAAGCCTACATTTACTTCCAGGTAAAAAAACAGGCTGGCTATATAATTATGCTAATGCTTCCCAGGGTGTTTTTTTTTTTTCCCTCCACTTATATCACATGCACACAGGCTCTTGCTTGCTTGAACATCCTGTTTAGCAGCCAAATAGCACATACACACAAACATACCCATAAAAACAGGCACAGGCTGGCTGTCACCCTCAGAAAGACCATCCAAGGTGACCTCATTGATTCACGTGGCTGCCCCTTGCCATGGTTGGTTTCCCAGTGCAGTGGGCAGTCTTCCAAACACATAGCAGCTCGCTTGTAATAACCACATTGCCTTCATTGAAGCCCCAAATGGAGAGACACATTTCCCTGTACATCTTGCCCACTTCCTCGATGTTGACATACTCCCACTATTGCTTGTTTTGCTTCCCTTCCATGAACTTTGTCTCTCTCACACACAGAGATGCACGCACACTAGTCACTCTGTATCAGGACCTAAGGAGTAGTACCCATTCACTGCATAGCTGCAATCTGGTGTTGAAGGGCAGTTTCCTCTAAATTGAAAGATCTCCTCCAGGAGGGAAGGAGAGGCTTAAAAGCATTGGGATGTTATACAATAGGTCGCAAATCTAAAGAATAGAAACTTGAAAGTTCCTTGCACTCCCCTCCCAACCAGTTGGCTGGGGAAGGAGACTCTGACCAACCCGACTGAAGAGGGCAGCGATGCTCTGACCGTGTAAGAATCAGCAAGAGAATTCATGTCTACCTGCGAATTGTGCACAGAGCGCCACAGTTGCCATGAATCTTCCATGTTAGGGGGTGGGTTTTTGGTGATGCAGCTGGCTTTGAGTCTTCCCTGCTCCTTGTAAGTAACCCCTCACTCATGCTTCTGTGACTAACAGTGAAAAACACTCATTAGGATGATATCTTCTGCAAATATATAAAATATTATGAAGGTTTTAATAAATTTTCATTATGCCTCGCTTTTATGACTCACACAACCTAGCCTGTTACTTGAGTAAGAGCAAACAGTAATTTAATGAAATGCAGTTATAAAATAATTTATTCAACATTATTGAGACACTAAAAATAAGAAGGCTTATCATGTTTATATTCAGTGAGTGTCTTCTATGAAATGAAAAATAAATTTTCGTTTATTTGGAGTTTGGATGGGCAGGGATGATGAAGTACAGATAATTCAAATGATAGAGCTTCAAGCGTCTCTCTCTTTCTCAAATAAAAATTAAAAATCAAAACAACAAAAACACTCTGGTTCAATGGATTGGACCTTAGTGCAGTCCTTACTTTGGCCTGTCCTGGGTTCCCTTTCCAGACTGAATAGCTACGTGTGTGTTGCATCGCCCCAGGAAAAGTCTATCACACAGCATCTGAGCTCCACGCTTTCCCTGCCTCTAGGAAATAAAATGGTTGCCAGTACCACAGTCTGATCATCTCGGACATCAAGCCTGGAGGAAGCTGATGTTCTAGTGTGAAAACTGCAATGGCCTCAAGTGTGTCTCTGAAGTTCCAGGTCTGTGTCTGACTCCTTGGGCCTCTGACCTTCAGCAAATCTCTTGGCTCTTCAGTTTCTCTCATCTGTGAAACGGAGAAGAAGATCTCGCAGCATAGTGATGCTGTGAGAGGGCGCCTGTACTCTATTTTTGGTGGTTTGTTCGCTTTTGTTTTTCGAGACGGGGTTTCTCTGTAGCTTTGGAGCCTGTCCTGGAACTAGCTCTTGTGGACCAGGCTGGTTTCAAACTCACAGAGATCCGCCTACCTCTGCCTCCCAAATGCTGGGATCAGAGGCGTGTGCCACCACTGCCCAGCCTGCCTTGTACTCTGTAAAGTGATACACAGTGTAGACACTGGAGAGAGAGAGGAATTATCCAAGCCTGTCTGTGAGTTCGAGGCCAGCCTAGTCCTTCCAGTGAAGGAAGTGGTCCTGAGCTAGTCTCAACAGCCCGACTGGAGGCTGCAGTGTGCAGTGTTGAGCTCAGACACATCGCAGGATGCCTTAGTCATGGGCATGCGTGAACTTCGCCCCAACCCACCCACTCAGTGCTAGATGAAATTTCAAGCCCAGGAAATACCCGGGCTGCCTGCTTTGAGAGCCACCAATTTAATGCGAAGGAGCTCTCTTACCTTTCCTGTGATCTCAAATCTTAACATCCATTGCTGTGACAGGTGTCCCTCTCACATCTGATGCCTGAGGTGTCTCGTAAGGCATAATGGAGTCTGGAAGGGACTGTCCTGCTGGGATCTTCTTATTAGATTTGACAAATACACCTTCTAATCTTAGTCCATGCATTAGATGGAAGAAATCTGACACTGCTCTTTGAAATGGACTCCTGAGCCAGACTTGGCTCAGTGGCTAAAGGCTGGAACCCACGTAAGGGTGGAGAGAGACAACCTACTCCATAACACTGTTCTCTCTCTCCACACGACTCCCCATCAAACACACACACACACACACACACACACACACACACACAATGTGCACAAATAATTAAAGTAATTACTAAACAAATGAACTTTTAAGAACTGTGTTTAGCCCTCCCAAGACCTCCCCCCCTTTTTTTTTGTTTGTTTTTTGAGACAGGGTTTCAATGTAGCTTTTGGAGCCTGCCCTGGAACTAGCTCTTGTAGACCAGGCTGGCCTCAAACTCACAGAGATCCGCCTGCCTCTGCCTCCAACTGCTGGGATTAAAGATGTGTGCCACCACTGCCGGGCCCAAGCCCCTCTCTTTAAACATTAACCGGGGCACCAGTGAACATCATCTTTTGCTCTTTCCTGTGAAAGGAAAAGAGGAGAGGCCTGGAGACAGATCAAACATGTTCCCCCTGGTGCTTAGCTGGTCCTGGCCAAGCTCTGAACCTACAGGGAAACTGTGAGGTGAGCACCTGGTTTTATGCAACCTGCCTCCCAGGTCACCTAGGTTGAGGTGCCGGAAATAAACTCAAGCAGCTGGGTCAGAGCCACCGTCCTAGGCAGTGCCATTAGGAGTGGTGGGGAAGTGGGTGGAAGGCCAGAGGGAGGAAAAAAAAGCAACCCAGAACCCATCCAAACTATGTGACTCAGAATGAGAGAAACAAGGCAAATTCCCAGAAGGCAGCCTTTTTATTTGTCTTTATTTATTTCACTTTAGTTTGTCAGGCGGATGAGATAAGAACATCTGTCTCCCGCTAACAGAGCCACATTCTTTCAGGTAAGAGTGAGAACGCCGGGCCAGCACGTATCTGCAAACTTGCTTTAATCTATTTCTGGGGTAATGGACTTGCACAGCGGCCTCAAGTGCCTCCGTTAATAGCTTCTTACTTCTTCCAGCAGAACTGCACCAGAGCTGTTTTCAGATACATGCTCCCTTTGAGGAAAGGACAACAGAACCTTCTTAGAGAGGAACAGGAAAGAAAAAAAAAAAAAGATTAAGCCCTTTCTTTAATCTAGCAGGAAGAAAAGTCGAAATTACCTCAGTGCCTGCTCCCACAGCTATAAACAGCAATGTTCGGGAGAAAGTACTTTCTCCATGACCGAAAACCATTTAGGATACAGAACTTGGGCTCTATATTTCCCTGGCTGCTTTAATGCAGTGAGATTTGGGCTCTAGGGGCAGTGGCGGGGGGTGAAATCTAAAAATACTATTCAGTCAAAAGCAAGTACCAATGATGGAAGGGGCTCGCCTCTGCCCGAAAGGAGAAAGGGAATATGAAATCTTAATGTCCTCATTTCTAAGCTCTAAATCAAAGTCAGACTTTGCAATACTGTTTTTTTATTTGTATTTTTAATAGGCAGTGCAGGGGAAGGGTGACAAAGATTCAAATGGTTTGAAAGGAATAGGGGAAGAGGGAAATTTGCCTTCCTCCCAGCCCTGCCGCCACCCCTCCAACCACCCCGCACTGACGCGGCAGCCTCTGATGAGGCTTCTTGTGAGTCTAGTCAGACAGTTTCTCCATATTGAAGCATCGGCCCTCACATGTGTCTGTATGTACGCCTGCATGTGCTTACACAACTTTCAGTTCCATTATTGAACACAAATAGCTGTGCTATACACCTACCTCTGTTGCTGGCCCTTGCTTCTCTCACTTAAAATGATCCTACAGAGATAATTTCCTGTCAGACCATAAAGCTTACCTTGTTAGCATTGGAAGCTACATGGAAGCTCATTGAGGGTGTATCTTCAGGCCTGTTCATGCAGTTGCCACTAAATGTGGGAATAAGCATGTTAACATACATGTCTTAATACATAAAATATTTCTGATTTTGAAGTTCCGTGATGTAAATTGATTCTTGCATCTCTGGATGTTCTTAGCATCTTAGAAACTTAGCATTCCTAACAGTATTTTACCTTTGAAATATTAACTGTGGTTGAGAGTGCATTGCTGATTTCTAGATAGAGAATTTCCCATGGTTTCATTGAGCTATTAGCTACCTCGTCAGGAAAGGCAGAAGTCTGAGCAGTGTTGCCTACAGCCAATAGATCAGTTTTTGAGTAAATATGACCCTTTCCGCTACAACAGTGAGGTAACAGAAGTCACCTTAGCAGCAGGAAGAAACCAATTCCAGCTAGCAACCACCTCTGACTTAGGGCGCTACGAATGCATGGAATTTTTGCCTCCACATTGATAAGGTCATACATATGTATGCGCCGACCTTGCAGCTCCCAAGGGCTCTGGTTTTCAAAATTCTGAATAAATCTAAACTGGAACATGTTTGGATGAGACTGAAAACTCCAGATGCTGGAACCCTGCTTTCATTTTTCAGGTGGAAAGCGTGCTCTGGGAACAACCCAACAGGAATGTAGTCATGGAGGGAAGGTGAGGCAATCCTTCCATTAATCAGACCCCTACTTGTGTGGAGGGAACCTGGCTGTCCTGCTAAACAGCTCCAAGGGCGACAAAGGAAGAGAGTGGAGCAGGCAATGCAAGAGTGAGAACAATGTGGTTGAGAACGAGATCTACCGTTCAGTTCAAGCACCGCGTGCCTTTTTGTCAGAAGAGACAGAAAGTCCGAAGCTTAGGAGGAGCAGAAAGCATCTGTTGTACCGGATTAACTGGTCCAGCGGTTTAAAAATCTCCAATGTGCAAGTTGTTCTGAGCTTGTCTGCTGTTGTGGGCTTCCTTCACGCTCAGGCTCCAAACGGTGGCAGGGGGTCCCCAGCAACACCTGCCCTGAACTGCCCCAGGCTCCACACGGACCGACAGAAAAGCATCTCTGAAACTGGAGAGCTCTTGATGAGCTGATGGGAGAAGAGGACCTTGACGCCCACAAATCCACAGCGCATGAAACAGCCTTTCTGTGCGCATAGGGACCTTGTGCAGCTTTGTTTCCTTATTTGTATAATATGGTTGAATTTTAAAACCCCTGAGATCTCCAAATAGAAAGTAATTTCTCTTCTTTTCTTTTTCTGCCTTTTCACATCTATTGAAAGAATATTTACTGTGTCCAAACAAGCATTTTCCTGGCTACCTCTCTCTCTCTCTCTCTCTCTCTCTCTCTCTCTCTCTCTCTCTCTCTCCTCTCCTCTCCTCTCCTCTCCTCTTTCTGTTTCTCTCTTATTCTTTGGAGACAAGTTCTCCCGCCGACTCTTGAACTCTGACCAGATGTTCCCGCTGTCCCATCACCAGCCTTGGTTACAGACTCGGCCATGCTTAGCTTTTAGTCTGGTGCTGGGAATTCAAACGAGGTCTTCATGCTTATGTTGCAAGCACTGTATCCACTGAGCCATCCCTGTCTTCCTCCTAGTTACTGTTCTTAATTAATTATATGTTATTTATGTATTTATTTGTGTGTGTACGTGTGTGTGTGTGTGTCACAGGCGTGTCTACAGATGTTTCCTCCTTATTTTTTTATGTTTATTTTATGGGTGTATATGTGTGTTCTCTACATGTGCTGCATGTGTGCAGGTATTCTCAGAGTTCATCAGATGCCTTGGACATAGATTTCAGGTACCTGTGAGCAGCCTAAGGGAGGTGCTGAGTATTGAACTGGAATCCTTTGGTAAAACAGCAAGTGCTCTTAACTGCTGAGCCATCCCTCCAGTGCTAGTTAGGTATTAATTTCAGGATGAGATTAGCATGTCTAACCACTGACTTGAGCTAAGCTGCAGTGCTCTCAGTGCATTGCAATTGAACAGAGAAAGTAGAAGTCAGTACAACAGGATGTGGGTCGTCTTTCCCGTGGAATCTGGAAACCGGGAAAGCTCTGCTGTGATGGATTACATGTTCATACCTGCAGTCAGAAGGATGAATTGAAATCCTCAAGGCCCTGGATCTTCACATTCTAGTATTCTATTTTACCTCACTGACTGTTCTATGAAGTGACTTTTCCCCACATGAAAACTTGCTGCTATATAATAGCTTATTCTGATCATAAGGCTGAGGTAGTTGTCCAGGGAACCATTTTAAAGGATTCATAGAAACTTCCATTCTGATTGAAATGAAATAGAGATACCCAATTAGAATTATCATAACGGGAAGGGTGGGGGAGAGGGAGGGAGAGAGGAAAGGAGGGAGAACACGAGCAAGGATGTCAGGACCACGGGGGGTGCACCCACCCACTGAGACAGTGGGGCTGATTTATTGGGAGCTCACCAAGGCTAGCTGGACTGTGACTGAAAAAGCATGGGATAAAACCGGACTCTCTGATCATGGCGAACAATGAGGGCTGATGAGAATCCAAGGACAATGGCACGGAGTTTTGATCCCACTTCATGTTCCGGCTTGGTGGGAGCCTAGCCAGTTTGGATGTTCACCTTCCTAGACATGGACGGAGGGGGGAGGACCTTGGACTTTCCACAGGGCAGGGAACCCTGACTGCTCTCTGGATTGGAGAGGGAGGGGGAGAGGAGTGGG
>NW_026067962.1:9236195-9281539 GCF_014885135.2 Alexandromys fortis
GGGAGGAGGCGGAAAATTTTTTTTTCCTTTTCTCAATTAAAAAAGAAGGAAGATAAAGATTTACCTCCTAGGAGCGGCCAAATGGTCACTGCAAGAATAGGGCTGTTAACCAGAGACCAACTATCCACTCTTTCTACAAGAAAAATGCTGCTTTCTCTCTCTCTTTCTCTCTGTATGTGTATGAAAGTGTGAATGTCATGTGTGTGCTTTTCCTAGGGATCTTATTTACAAATAAGTGAACAGCTTGCTTGACACTTGAAAACTTGTTTTGGCACGATTGTGTTTTTATTACAATATAATTAAATAGTGTAAGGAAGCTGAGAGTGTGTTCTATGTTCTGACACAAACAGTAAGCAGAAGTTTTCACAGAAAATAAATAAAGATAGATAAGAATGGAGAGAGAAAGATTAATTTCCATTTAACATTTTCATTTTATAGGAATTAAATATTAGACATTGTTGTGATTTTCACACTGAGGACAATTGTCAATAACTAAATGAATCAGTGTCATTCTGAGAATTGATCCCCATTCATCTATCCTATGATAGACTAATTTCCTTTATGGACCATACCCTTCGTTACACCTTTGACATGTACTCACCAACTCTCTGATAGACTTATACAGCGTGCAATAACATCGTCACCTTTATTTTATAGTTAAGTAGACTAGCACTTACAGAATTTGAGTAACTTCCTCAAATAATATGGTTCCCAAGGGGTGGAGCTGAGTCTCAGCCATGTAGGTCAAGTGGGTTACCTCTGAAGGGGGCTCGCCAGACCCAGGAAAGTGTTCAGATGTCTATAGTCGTATACATGGAGCCTGGTGTCAAGGGTTGGGAAAGGCAGCAGCTTCTCTCACTATCTCACTATCACCCCTAATGGTCCATTAGTGCAACTTCACTTTCTGTTCCTACACACTTAGGCTCTATTGGTATGAACGGTTTAGTTCTTGAGAAAGAAATGCATCTAAGAGAGGGCACCATCCAGCATTCTGGAACTGGAGAGCGGATCTCTGAGTTTGAGGCCAGCCTGGCCAGGTCTACAGAGTAACAGAACAGCCAGGCTACACTAAGACACCCCATCTCATAAAATAAATAAACTAAATAAAACAAATAAACTAAAATAGAGGATACAGCAATAGCTGTATTAAACTTGAAGTTGGGAAATCGTGCATAGACACTGAACTATTGGTGATGGTGGGGGTAGTGGCAATGGTGGGGGTAGTGGTGATGGTGGGGGTGGTGGTGATGGTGGGGGTAGTGGCAATGGCGGGGGTAGTGGTGATGGTAATGGTTGTTGTTGGTGATAGGGATGGTGAATGACTAATTCTCACTATGAAGATCAAACTATGTTGCTACTCTGCCATGTAGAAGGACTCAGCAGGTAACACAGAGTACCAGTTAAAGGACCTGGACTCACTTGGTGGAGTTCCATACTCAGCTTGAGTGTGGTATAGCATGTTTGTACACCAGCACAGAGGAGGTGAGACAAGAAGTGAGCTGTCAGCTCCGTAGCCAGTGTGAGGCCAGCCTGTACTTTGTATTCCTGTTCTATAGCAGATGTAAAGTTCCCACAAGCTCCTTTGAAAGCCGGCAACCTTATTTTGTTGTGGTTTCAGAGGTCAGAAATCTGACATGGCTCCTACTCACCAACATGTTACTTGTAGAGGCATGGAGGGGCACGGAGGGGCAGGACATCTAGTCCCATCAACACAACCCCAGGTGCTTCCTTTGTTTCAAGAGCTGTAATCACCTTCAAAACTGTTTTTTTTTTCTCCTTGAAAATTCTACACCCACAGTCTTAGCTCTTACTTTCTTCTGAACTGCCTCTCTTTCCCCCCGTGCTTATTAATCCTTATTAAATGTTTTTTAATACCCACAAATACCCTCTGTGAAATAAATTCTCCTTTGTCATATTGTGGGACACTCACAAATTGCCAGACACACTGAGTTATTTAGCCCACCACATTTAATGCTCAGTTTTTCAATTTTCAAGGTACAGGGTATCAAAGTAGGAATGTATCTCAGGTATGGAAGGAAAACCATCATCCAAGAGCAGAATGAGACTTGGTATCATTTTGAGGGGAGAAGCCTGGTCTGTTCTTAGTTGTGTGAGATATAGGTGCATTAGGAGAAACGATTTTTGCAATCGTTTTTATTTTGGAGGAGAATTATGTTGAAAGAGGTGTGTGTGTATGTGTGTGTGTATGTGTGTGTATGTGTATGTATATCTATGTATATATGCATGTGTGTATGGATGGCAAGAGTATAACAAATAGGTTTCCCTTGTATCAGTTTAGCTAAATAGAAACTCATTCCCTAGAATCCCTTTTGCTATTCTGTTTGTAGACAGTATGAGGCAAAGACTTTGTATCTGAGATTAGGTATGTGCCAGGTTGGAGGAGAAGGCTACTCCATTAAGTAAATGGGTCAAAAAGCCTTTATGTTTACCTTCAGGCTTCAGCCAGTTTCTGTGGGGAAGCTCTTTAGCCTGCTGGCTCTCACTCCTTTTGGGTGACTGTGCTTTGCATCATAGACTTATGGGATAGGAACATGCTCATCTCTGTCGCGAAAGCCATACGCTTTCCTCATGGCTACCCCTGCAAGAGAAGTTAATGACTCAGAGTGATCACAAACAGTTTCACCTTTTAGCACATTATGGTTGTTCCTGCTTCTGTCTCATGGGCCCTAGCTCAGTTTTGCTTCCCGCTTATCCAATTAATTAGTTGTTTTGTTTTGTTTCCTTTTGCTGTTTCGTCAACTTCACATAATGTATGGTCATCTGGGAAAAGGGATTCTCAACTGAGAAAATGCCGTTAGCAGATTGTCAGTAGGCAAGATTGTGGGGCATTTTCTTTATTGGCGATTGGTGCAGTAGGGCCCAGGCCACTGTGGATAGTGTGGCCACTGTGGGTAGGGCAGCCATTGCTGCCAGGAGAGGTAGCACTGGGCTGTATAGAAGGGCAAGCCTTGAAAGTCATTGGGAGCAAGGAAGTAAGCAGCATTCCTCCATGGTCTCTGCAGTAGCTTCTCCCTCTAGGCTCTCGCCTTGAGCTCCTACCCTCACTTCCAATGACCAGTGACGATAGACTGTAATCTGTACTGATATAAACCCCTTCCTTTCTAAATTGCTTTTAATCAGACTGTTTTTTATCACAACAATATCAAAGCAAACTAGGACACTACTCCTGACTGCCCAGTGTGTGAGAACACAGCATCGCATTTTAATATACCTATTAATGTGTATATATATATGCACATTACATATATATATAAATTACATATATATATATAAATGTACATCTTGCAATTACAGCTGTCCATTTCTCTAATGGAATCCCGACTCTGAGAAGAGTTCTTACCTGCTCGGGATTAGCTTGCTCGTATGTCTGTAGCGTCTGGCCTGTGAGTGGATACCATGCTAGAAAAAGCTTTAAGGGTGCTTACGTAGCTTGGTTGCTCCTTGAACTCCATCAGTCCTTCATGAGATGAGGATATCCGAGACTGCCCCTTGTACATTAGCTCAAGTACCCAGACAGCACACACATGGCATAGGCTTGAGCCCGAACCTCAGTCTAGAGCTGATATTGCATTAAAATAGAGTGGATCTTGGTACTTTAGCACAGCTGGGTCAGCTGAAGTGCATTCCTCCTGCAGATCTGTGATGGTGGGAATAAATCAAACACTTATTTTAGGGTTCTTGATAGGGGATGAAGGGTAGATTTATAGAACATTTAGCAATGCTTGGTGACATTTTGGGGTTGCATAGCTGGGCACAGGTATATTGATTTTTATTACTTGTGTAATCAATTACCATAAACTTAGTGACTTGAAACAGCTTAGATTCTATTTTCCCGCAATGGTATCCAGACTGAAAGTCTAAGATGATCTTAAGAGGTTAGAGCTGGGATGAGGGATGGCTCAGTAGGTAAAAATCTTTGCCTTATCCTGAGCCTTGAGGACCTGCGTTCTAATTCCCCAAAGGGCGGTAGTGTATCATGTGGCCCTAACACCTGTGACAGAGACAGAGACAGAGACAGAGACAGGCAGATCACCTGTGCTTGTTGCCCATCCCACAACCAGGGGCAGTGAGAGACCCTGCTGCAAAAAGCAAAGTGGAAAATGATTAAGGAAGGCATCCAAGTTAACCCATGGCTTCCATTCATATGCACACACAGATTCACCATACACACACACACACACATGTACACAGATACATCACACACACAGATACACCAAATACACAAACAGATATACCACACACAGAGATACACCACACACATATAGATACACCACACAACATACAGATACACCATACACACTCGCACACACTAACATAGATATACCACACACACGTACACAGATACGCCACACACACTCACAGATATAGCACACACACAGAGATACACCACACACACACACAGATATACCACACACAGAGATACACCACCACACACACACACTCACAGATATACCATACACACACAGAGATACACCACACGTATACTCACAGATACATCACACACACAGACACACCACATACACAAATACACCACACATACTCACAAAGATACAATACACATACACACACAGTCACATAGATCCACCACACACACACAGTCACATAGATCCACCACACATACACACACACTCACATACACACACACTCACATACAAGCACACACACACTCATAGACACACTAAAAATGAGGTTAATAGGGCAGAGGCACAGCTTCTTTCCTTGTGGAGAGACACTACTTCTTTTCCCAGTTCTGGAGGGCCCCTGCATTCCTTGGCTTCTGGTTCACCCCAACCCTGTTTGGTTTTTGTTTTGTTTTGTTTTTGCTCACAATTTTACTCCTGCCTTGACCTTTTCCTTACCCTCTATAACGAGCTTTGCTCTCCATGGTTAATCCAGAGAAACTGCTCCATCTCTAGATCCTGGCGAATAACATCTTCAGAACTCACTTGGCCAACAAATTTCCGGGGATCTCTTTGGCCGGCTGTTAGGCTCTCTCTGTCACAGCAGGGTCTGTTGCTGTCCAGTAGGTAGAATTCCGGGATTCTGGTAAGCGTCTTACCATGAAAAAGAACAGTCCAGTGGCAGAGGAGTCAAGTCTGGAAAAACGCGCTAGAGCGATTTGTCATACAGTGTGAAACAACTCTCTGAATAATAGTTTTCTTTATTAAGATAACCTCAAATAAGTCTATCACTGGGTGCACCATAGCAACTTTCTGCATTCAATATTACATACAATAATTGCCATATATTTTAAATTAGCTTATTTCATAACTTTTATGAGATGTCAGGCTTGGGAACATCAATCCCGAGTATATGATTCTGATGGTTAGTATTAAAACTGGACAACTAGGAGGCAAGCCCAGGGGCACACTTGTGAGGGGTTGTCTTTAGTGTTAGACTCTGAGAATGTCTGTAAGGGATTACCTCAGTTGTGCTAACTGATCTGAGACGACTCATATTAATTGTGAGCAAGGCCATTCTCTGGGTGGAAGACCCCAGCCTGTATAAAATCTAGAGGTGAACCGGAGCCTTCACACCTTAGTCCATTGCTGTCTTCTGATTGTAGACATAGCACAACCAGATGCTCCAAGCTTCTTCTGCCTTGGTTTCCCCTACTGTGATGCCCTGCACCACGAATGTGATCTTCTCTTGTCAGAGTATTTTATCCCAGCCACAGAAAGTAACGTCAATTAACTCTTTGAGCCATTTATATGCAATAGTCACAAGAGGTTTGATTTTAAAGTCATTCAGTTTCTAAGAATCAGAAAGAACTACACTCCAGTAGGAAAAGAAGGCTCCAGGTTAGATTGTGCATGATATTTAGAACTCCTAGATCTGAAGCTAAACTGGGAGAAAGCTTTTTGGATGCTGAGACTTTAAAATCTCACAAGGAAGAAAATTACGTTTTGAAGTTCAATTCCTTTGGATTTGAATTATTTTGAACTCAAATTTGCAAGGAAATTTAATCTCTGATCTTTCCTCTCTGGAAATGTGATAATAGCAATGAGTTTATATTCAATTTTGGAGCTCCTCTCTGCTGGCATTTTATTATTCGAGTGTCTTAGGGTTGTTGTTTAATGTCATTGCGGGGTCCATGATGTGCTATTTCAGGTGATATTGTTGTGCATAAACTGGGAGCCAATATAGAAAAGAAAGTGTTTTTGATTCTTAGCAGTGGGTACGGTGGTGGATTGGATTCAATTAATGCTTCTCCCCAAGCAGTTTCAGAATATTGTCAGTGTCTGGAGAATGGCCTTGTGAAGTCAAGGGCTTGGCTTTACCTAGGTACATTGTCTTTTTTTTCTTTCCCTGAAAGGGAAAGAGAACCTAAAACCCGGTTGCCTGTAAGCTTAGTGATTAAGCTCAGTGGTTAGGAGGAGAGAACTCAGTGGTACTGGGTGTTATGGAAAAATAAAAATTGGGGCAGGCAGCAGAAACTCTGCAGGTCCCCAAGTGTTGGCAGGCAGTGGGCCATGTGGTGGCGGGCAGGGGGCAGCAGGTCCCGAGAGCAGGTACCAGGCAGGGACAGCACACAAGACCACGCGGCAGGTCTCTAAAAGTGGCTGGTCCCTGAGAGACAGGCATCTGGATAGGCACGCCATGCAGAGTGAGGTTGAATATTTATTTAGTGGTTATGGAATGGAGGGGAGAAGGGAGAAGAGCAGAGAGAGAGAGAGAGAGAGAGAGAGAGAGAGAGAGAGAGAGGAGAGACCAAAGCTGCCTCTCTGAGAGGGAGCTGGAAAAGAAAGAGAGACTAAGGCTGCAAGCAGGAAGGAAGATCTGTCTGCCTCAGCAGATGGGGGAGGGAGTGGGTGTGGCTTGTCTCTTAAAGAGACAGAACAATCATTACACCAGGGAGCACATCCACTATCATCCCAACTCCTGGCTTTTGCCATGAAGAATTAATTCAAATGCTATTAGTTTGGATCTTTAACTCGTTCAAGCCCAGAGGAAGAGGGTGACTCACGCAGTATAGACACAGATTCCTTGCCTCTTATGTGATTTGAGAATGGCTCCCCCAAATTTTAGTTTGTCTTTTCATCCTCCTAATAGTATCTTCTTCCACAGAGGAAAAAAGTCATCATTTTGATGAAATTTAAAACATTAAATCTTAATGAGTTCACTTTTCCTAGAGTGTATGGGCTTGCCTTTGGTTTGTCTCCTGTTACTTAGGATACCCTGACAGATGCAAGGAAAGAGGGAAAGGATTTATTTCAGCTCACAGTTTGGAGATACAGTCCTTCGTAGGAAGGACATCAGAACAAAGGGACCTTGAAGCAACTGATCACCTCACACCCATAACCAGAAAGCTGAAAGTGATGGACTCTGGTACTCAGCTCATTTCCCCCTTCAGTATAGTCCAAGAGTCTAGTCCAGGGAATAGTGCTGCTCACCTTTAGAATGATTGTTATAAAGCAATTAAACTCGTTGGTGTAACACCTCAGGGACAGGTCATAAATTCCTCACAGGTGGAGACTAAACATTCTCTGTAAGTGTGAGCAGAGGCTTGTTCATATGTGAGCCCAGATCCTGTTTTATCAACAGTTAATATCATCACAGGACTCCCCATCAGACTCTGGGTGTTCAGCTTGTTTCCCTGTTTTCTCCTCAAGTTATGTGAGTTTTAGTACACTGTGATCATTTGTCTGCCTTGTCAACTTGCCTAGATTTGAGATCACCACAAAAATATACCTGTGGCCGTGTCTCTAAGTGTGTTTCTAGAAGGTTAACTGAGCAGAGAAAAACCACCTGGCGTGTGAGCGGCACCACCCCATGGGATAGGACTTTAGACTGAGTCATAAGGAGAAGGATAGCTGACCGGAAGCATTCATCTCACTCACTCTGCCGCCATGGATGGGGGTCCAATGCGACCAGCTGCCTAATGATCCTGCCACACTGACTCCGTTCTACCATGGCAGGGATACCTCAAACCCTGAGCACCAAAGAACCTTTCCTTCTTTAAATTACATTTGTCAGATGTTTCTAGAATGAGAAATGGAACAAATACAGGCAAATTCATTCCCCCGAGTGGGGCCATTGTTGTGATAAGCATGACCCTGTGGTTGTTAGGCCTTTGGTCTCATTTTGCAGGTAGAATGGGGTGATTTGGGATCTTTTGGGTAGAAAACCCATAGAACTGGGTTGCAGAACTTAATGGATTCTTCCAGCTAGAATTTGAAAGACAAGGATGCTGAGAGGAATGGGAACGGTGAAGGCAGGGCTCACAAGATTCAGAGAGGAGCGGTCTCCATCGCAAGCTAAGCTGGAGTCAATTCATTACACCCTGGCACACCATCTGCCTTCATTTTGTCCATGTCCTAAGACCTTCAGTGAGGCTGAATGTAAAAATAATGGGCTAATTTGTCTAGTGGAGGAAATTTCGTGGTAGGATGGCATTTGGGCCGTGTGACTGCTCACCGCATTTATCCGGGTCTACGAGGAGAGGAAGTAAATGGAGCATGGGAAAGGTGGCGTGCAGCTCAATTAGGGGACTGTGTGGGTGGCTTTAAAAAGGCAGACAAGGCAGTGGGAAAAGCCACGTGTGTAGGAGTTTTCTCCGAACTGAAACTCTCCGTTCTGGAGAGGCGATCTTGATTGAGGCTGGAAGGCTCAGGAAGTAAACAAAAGGCCCACCTCAAGAGTTACATCAGCATCAAGCATTTGCTGGGAAGAGGGGGACAAGCAGCTCTCAGCAGTCACTCAGGGAGCTCCCAGAATGCAGTAATCACCTATGATGGGCGTGGTGATTAAGCTGCCTTTGTTTCCTCCAGGCTCTTCTAAGTACCCTTGCACCCATGGCCCAGTAAGTGAACTCACTGGTTTCCTCTGGAGGACTCTTTAGTACGGTCTTCCCAGGAAGTAACACGTCACCGCTATAATTGTTAAGTAGATCAGTCCTATTAAAAGTAAACCTACTGCTCTACGCTGGGATAATAGGAGCACCAAATGGACAAGAACTACTGCCCCCATCAAGGTTCTGTATTGTGAAAATACAAATAATTCAAAAGAAGAACACCTGAATTGAGAATGCTGCAAAAAGGTTTCCTTAAAGAGAGCTGCTCAGGGAACTGTTTTCCTAGGGTCAGCACAGAGCGTTCATGATTGTCAAACACAGGGGAGCATGCTCCATACCTCTCTAGCTGGTAGCAGAACGTGGCATCATCACCTCTCTACGGCCTTTATAGGCATGGGAATGCAACAGTGAGGGAGCAGTCATTAAAAAACCTGTATTTGCTACTGTCCGCTAAAAGGCATAGTGTCACCGCTCCAGAGGCAGTGGGACCTGGGAGAATGGAACTGATAAGTGAAATGAACTGCAGTTTCATGCATTGCCATATTGCATGCAGTGCATATTGCATGCAGTGCATATTGCATGCCCATATCAGGGGAGCTGCAGACAGCAATGGGGCTTATGGAATGCAGCCCAGAGGATAATCAAGCTACTCTGGGTGCATCCTGGAGAGGCAAAGCCCTGGGAGATTGTCTCCAGAAGCCCCCTTGCTTCTGCCGCATTCCCTTCTGTTTGCCGCTGTCTGTTCCTGCTGTATTTGGCATGGTGTGGTTACTATGAAGGGATCCCCACTGTATCTGGTATAGTGTGATTGTTTCTTGGGAAAATCCCACTCCTCGCTGGGCAATTTACTTGCAATCATAATGAAAATGATTCTTATAAGAGCAATGATGATTAGTTAATAAGACTATGACTCAATTGAACTTCCTGAGCCTAAAAGATCCAGATGGTTAAGACAGTTAGTAAAGATGATAGGGAAATGCTTTAGGTTGTTCTGTCAATTGCTCCAGTAAAAGATACAAAAAGGTGAAAATAGGCTAAAAGCCACCTTCCCCTTTGTTAGACGTGAGATTTGCAGAGGATGAAAAATAAGAACAAGGAAAATTCATGCACTAGAGATCCGTGAACTCTGCCTGTGGAAACATGGGCTGGTGATCAAAGAAAAACAATTACTTCCCCACACCCAGGCTTCGCCTGGCTCCTTGGTCATGTAGCTTACAGAATTAATCACAGGTCCCTGTATGCACCTTGAGAAAGCAAAGTTGGGAAGGGAGATTAAATGACCCTATTATGTGTAAAGCAAAATGCATGGTTAGCTGACCAAGCAAATGAAATTTGGGAACCTGCTGCACTAAAACCACAAACAGCTGCCTGCCAGTACAGAAGGAACCGGCTGAGGTATACTGAGCTTGCTTAAAACTTTGTTCACTAGTAATAAAAGAGTCATTGTTTGGGACTGAAGAAAAACATTTAACTACTTGTGGACTACTAAGAAAAACATGTAACTTGTGATCATCATGTAATTTTCTTTCTTATGTAAAGATTTTAATTTGTTTTTGGAAAATATATAGCTTGTGGTTATGAGGTAGTCTTTTTCTTGCATAGAAATCTTTGTCTTAGCTGCTATAAAAGAGATGAGGGAAAATGTAAGGCAAGAAAAAAAAGAGCATCCAACAGAGAGAAAAATAAGACGAGGAATGAAGTTTCGGCCCTGAGAAAAGTCTCCTGCGTGTGTGGGCTCCGCGATGCCGCAGCTCCTCTCCAGTTTCTCCGAGCTACTGAAATTTGCTCTTCCAGCAGCAATGCCATGACCAGCTTCATTCAGAGCAGCAGACAATTTGTACTCTAAGGGTTCAGCAAGTTCATATGAATAAAGTTCACATGAGTTCAAGCTATATACCAAAGCCAAGCCATGCCTGGAAAACACGTGCTTTCCCGTAGACGCATACAATGGGCAGTCTAACTCTATCTGATAACCCACAGTGGGTAGTAATGAGCCATCTGGAATAAGCCACGCCTTTCTGATACCCCTGGGGAGGGGAAGCACAAATACACACTCCAAGAGCCTTTTCATGTTTTGAAGAAAGCGAGTCACAAGACTTTTGTTCTGTTTTCTTGAAGTGTTCCCTCAAGCACTCAGAATTCTCACATGACTGCTCATGGGCCCTGTTCTGATCACACAGCAGCGGAATGACTCCTAACGACGACACTCTGCTATACCCATGGGTCAGTGCCTCACTCAGCCATCACCTGAGAAGCTTCTTCTTGCAGTAGATGGGAACCAGCACCTGGGCAATGTGCAGAGAATAGAACGCTCAGTCTTTAGTGGGAAACCCCTCCCCTCAGGTCTTGAGAAGCTATGAGGACGAGGAGGTAGAAAGAGTAAAAGAACAAGCGGGGAGGGTGGCATCCAGGAAACAGCGCCTTGCAGAGGGGACTGACACACACATAAACCCAGAGAAACTGTGGTGGCATGAACAGGGCCTGCACGGACTCATGTCAGAGGGGATCCCAGCACGAGAGGGGGAAATGAACTCTAGCTTCCATCCCTAACCAAGAAACTAATTTCAATTGGCATCTGCTTGCAAAAGAAGACTTAGTTTTCTACAGTGGAGTCTCACTGTGTATATGAACCATACTTAATGGTAGCCCCATGCCCAGGGGTAGGGAGATGGCTAGCACAAAATAAATACAATGATATTTTTGTAGACTTCTTATCTCATAGTGATTTTGATTATTTGGGGGCACTTTTTGGCCTTTTTATTTTTTACTTACATATTATGATTTCCGATTATATGTTTTTATAGTGTGTGTGTGTGTGTGTGTGCGCGCGCAAACTTATACAATCACTATGGAAATCAATGTGATGGTTCCTCAGGAAGATGGGAAGCAATCTAGCTCAAGATCCAACTCTACAAAGACACTTGAGCATATACCGAAAAGACATGTTATCCTACCACAGAGACACTTGCAAAGTCATGGTCAGTGCTTCTCTATTCATAATAGCTGGAATTGGAAACAACTTAGATATCTATCATCAGATGAATGAATAAAGAGAGTGTGGTACATTTACACAATGGAATATCTCTACACTGTTAAAAAAATGAAATAATGAAACTCACCAGTAAATAGATGGAACTCGAAAAAAAAAAGATCATCCATAGTGAGACATCCCAGAGAGAGAGAGAGACAAATATGGTATGTATTCACTTACACATGGATATTAGCTGTTAAGTGAAGGATAAGTAAGTTGCAGTTCATAGAGTTGCAAAGGTTAGGAATAGAATAAGTGAATGGGGGGCTGTAGATCTCAAGGATGTGGAAATAAAACAGATAGTCATGGATGGATGAGGTGGGGACTAGAATGGAAGGAACAAATAGGGAGAGAGAGGGAAAATGGGTCAAAGAAGGGAATATGGGGAGAGACAGCTAAAATTAAGGGCTATTTGAGAGGTAGTATGAAAAATAATACAGGAGAAATATTCTACATCATCTATATGCACATACATAAACATTTATGTGTGTATACATAAAATTTTATATATATACACACACACACACATACACGCACACACACACACAAAAGCAAATGAAATGAAATCACCCAAATCACAGGTGATACAAAACCCCAACTGGACATCTCTCATCACCAAATAAAGATTCGTTATCAGGGATGGGTTACCTCCAGTTGTCTAATTGAGTTATTAGTCAAAGGGTACCATGGCTATGGGAATCCCCAAACAACCCAGGCTCTTGCCAAGACTATAGATTGCACCACCCATACTGAAGGAAAGGCCCTGTTGTTGAAAACAATTCAAGTGAGGGGGGGGGAGCTTGGAGTTGAGTTGGTAGGAAGATGGCTGTGAAGGGCTGGGAGAGGAGTAATGTGGGAGCAAATATATTAAAACATTTTTTCTAAAGAGCTTTATTATAAAATAACAATGCAAATGACAATGGGACATTAGATGTTGCAGGGTTAAGATAGACAAAGGTAAGAAACACTGTGAAGAAAGAAGGGATATGCTGATATGATATGTATTTTACCAGGAAGTATTCCAACAAACTTGGATATTACATAAAGCAAAAAACTGCCAGAAGTGATAGGAAAAAACAGGATCAAATTCTTGGAAGGATTTTTTTTTCTTAGGTAAGTGCTTCAGAAATGGGACAGATCTCAAAATTAACTGGGATCAGGCAAGAGTTCACAACACCAGTGTAGTAGTCAAACCAACACTGGACAGGGACATAAAAGGAAAATTATGATCAAGCTTAGCATAGACATAGATGCAAACCTTTAATGAAAAAGTTATCAAATCGAGTAATGCTTGAACTTGAAGACATGAGTAAACTGGTTTGAGTTGAGGAATTCAAGGTGACAAATTATCACATCTTACTTGAAACCAGCCAACATAATTTACAACCACACCAAATTAGGAAAAGCAACTCAGAAAGTATAAAGACGCAAAACTAATCTTTAAAAATGGCATTGTCTGTTCATGACAGAAAGCGACTTGAGGAGAGCTTTTGACACTCTAAGAATAAGTTTAATAAAGGCTGCAGCATCATTGCTAATCAGCGTGAGGCAAGCCGCTCTGTGAACTTTTTTGTCACATAGTGTTCTGTGAGTTCAGCCTGGGGAAGACAGGGATTCATAAATAAATCAGGATCAGGACAACTGAAGCGATTCACCGAGAATCTACCAGGGTCATTTCACAACACACTTGGGACCTTGACGGATAGTTGTACTGACTCCTAAATAGGAAAAGCACAGTGCTAAGTGTTCAGTCATTTGATGGAAGAACAGGTCCTCCTCCCCCACTTGCTTAGCTCATATCCTATACCCTGCCGAATTCTTGCTTTGCATATTTTGAAGGAATGATTTTAGTAAATACATGTAATTTCCATGAGAATTAAGCAGAGCCTTTAAAATGTCTCCTTAGTAATGCTATTTCTTAATAGCCTGTTTAATCTTATATTGATCTAGCTTTATCAATTTTCTTCTAATTAAGGTTTGTGGAGTACTATTATCACATTTTCCATAATTTTATGTTTTCAGTGTCTCCTATAATTGCACAATGCTCTTTTTCTTTATCCAGTTAGATCACATTTTATCTAACAGTTGAAGCATTTGTTTTATATAACATAATTGCTGTTCTATTTGAATCGAAATCTATCATTTTTAAAGTGTATTCTATTTGCCTTGCTTCTTCCAAGTTCTCAGTTCTCTACTTTCTTGATTTCTGTTGAGTCAAATTTTATTAGGCTATTTTCTCTGGACATTAAAGTAGAAATCATCTTATATTTCATCATTCTAATACTGTTTACAATAGAGATTAATGTTTAAAATTAAAAGAACCTCTACCCTTTTCTACAATAATGTAAGGGCCTTGTAATACTTAAACTTCATTTACACCTTAGCTTGTAGTTTGTTGAATTATGTGAGATATGCATGGCTACATAATTACACACATACCTCTATCTATCTATCTATCTATCTATCTATCTATCTATCTATCTATCTATCTATCATCTATATCTATCTATCTATCTATCTATCTATCTATCTATCTNATCCTATCTAGAATCACTATTCTTCTTCCTCCAAAGGAAAAGGAAGCATCCATTCACTTTTTGTTTGATGCAATGGCAGATCAAAGAAATGATTCCACCCTGGCTGTGCTTAGTATTGGGATTACTTACAGGAGTGTGGGTGACTCAAGGGCAGCTGCCCCAGTGTGGATGATGGGAACGGAGAGCTGTGTTACTGGGGTTCCCTGCAGTGTGTGGAGGTGGCTGCTCTGGCTGACCAGGTTCTTCCCCCTAGCAGGGCGAGCTACTTCTAAAACCCTAGGGGGTGGGAGTGGGGGAAATAGGAGGATGAGGATGGGGTCCCATGAATCTCTAAAATCCCAGGGCTTCCTTAGGTTTGTAAGTGACATTTAGTTCATGATTACTTTGTTTCTTGAGTTTTGTGCCTCTCCCCTTCCATTCAGGTGTCAGGGGCTAGCTTCAACAAAAATACCTTTTTTTTTTTTTCCAGAGTGCAGGCGTGGAAATTTAGAAATATAGTAAAGAATATGAAGATGTGAAAGAAAATAATAAAACACAGAAACATGTAGGATAGTACAGGAGGGAATTTCAGTGAGTACTGAAAATTGGCCCGTGTTTTATTTTCCAACAGCTTAATATATCCCTGATTTCAAAAAATGGGAGTAGAACAAAAGGACTGCATTAACATAGAAATTGAAAGTCTTGGGGTACAGTCACTGCTCATGCCCTTGACTCATGCCCTACACCAAACACTCTATAGGCAAACCACTCCCTGGGTGGAATCCCAGGTTATTTCCATAAAGGGAACTGGAACTTAGTTGGAGCCTTAGACTTTTGTTCTAGGTAGCAACCAACTACTTCCCTATTTCAGGAGCACAGGTCTGACAACTAGCCACACCTGTTGACAATAGCCTTGAGAGAGCAGAACTCTGGTTCACAACTAGGTGGGACCTTTGCTTGAGTTAGAGCACAATAACCCTGAATGAACTAAAAACAAGACCCAAACTCTCTGACCTTTGGCCTCTTTGGGGCTCCACATTGAGGAGGATATGTTTCAAAGTGGAAGAAACAACTATGTTGTGTAGCTATAACTACAACTATGTTATAGTTTCAACATAGGTTGGAAATGCTGAAAAGCAAACATTAGTTAAGCAGTTTAAGTAGTAACTAGTTTAGATAGGTTGAATTATCTTATATCTATTTTATTTGAAGGAATAATTTACCTAAAACAAAAACATAACAGACCCTAGGTATTCTATAAGTGCTTTCAGGTGCTTTGTGGGGAAATTTCTCCAAAAGTCTCAAGAAAGATTGTATTGCAATTTTATGTATATTGTCCCTGGCAATAAAAAAATAGAAGTGCATCCCAGTATGTTGTAGGAGGCCAGTTTAATGAGGCATCAAAACCAAAAGGAAACCTTAGATAGAAAGAATATTATAAAGGCCTTTTCACTCAAGAAGTCAGCTACAAAGTGTTCTCAGATCAAATTTAGACCTCCATATAACATGTAATAAACCATGGTTAACATGGGTGGATTTGAGTTATATGATACAAAGTTTAATATAAGAAAAATCTAAAACTTTAATTTGCTATGTTGAAAGATTAAAATAGAAAACTCATCGGATCATTTCGATAATGACATGAGCTTTATTAAATGTCAAAAGTTATTTATCATATTCATATTGAATTTGAAGGGAAAAATATGAAATCTGGTAAAATACTTGTTTTTAAAAACCCTTAGAGGATACAAGAAACATTGTTTTTAAATTAACTAATGAGATAAGTATGTTCACTTTGCTACTTTTAGTTAACACTGTATTAGAGTTCTTGTATAGTTTAAGAAAATAAAATTAGATAGGTAAAATTAGTATATAAAAAGATAAAATAAACATGTCACTTTCCCCCCATAATTTTCTATGGGAATCTGAAAGCTTTTAATATTGTTAAAAGGCATAGAAAAAATTTGAGCAAAGTTTAGAGATTGAAGATCCCAAAAGTCAGCTACATCTCCATACATCAGGACCCAAAATAAAAATATATAATTGCAGAAAAATATAGGATATGGTATTGTCAATCAATGTCAAATACATCAAAGTACAAAGAACAAAATACATGCCCGTCGTTGTGATGATATTTTGTTTGTGATCTAACAAATAAAGCTGTCTGAACATGAGAGTGCAGAGCTAAGCCACTACTTAGCCATAGAGGCCAGGTGGTGGTGCACACCTTTAATCTGAGCGCTTGCAGAGACACACAGATCTCTGTGAGTTCAAGGCCACCTCGGGCTACACAATACTGGTCCAGTCTGAAAGAGAAACAGAGCTCACGTCTTTGATCCCAGCACTTGGGAAGTGGAGACAGGAGTGATCTGGCTGGGCAGAGAGGAGAATATAAGGCAGGAGGAGACAGGAGCTCTGAGCATTCGGTCTGAGGATTCACGGAGACAGGATCTTGCCCCCTCCTTTAGTCTAAGGATTCAATAGAGGAAAAAAAAAAAAAAAGTCTCTCTAGTGGCTGGCTCCCTTACTTCTCTGATCTTTCAGCATTTGCCCAGACTAGTTTTTTATTACTAAAACCAATTAAAAATCGTGCTACATGTCATAGGGAAAATTTTCTAACAGTTTGACTTAAGACAAAGATGAAGAGCTATTCTGTACCATTTAAAGCACAGAAGAACTAAACACTTGCCAAACATTCCATCTTCCCAAAGTAAAGTAGATATTTACTTTAATTCTTAGCAAAATGTGGAAGGAATTGATAAGAAAAATTTAAGATATGTATGGAACTGAAATTGCCCAAGGTTAACCAAGTGCTCCTGATGGGGGAACTGAGAGCGGCCACTTACAGGCATAGCTTGGTGTGGAACCATAGTGGTCAGGACTCTGTGACTCAACAAAGCAGGGACAAACAAGAGCGAGAAAGGGAACAGAGAGCACAAGAGCCCTGCCGGTGGTCCTGTGACATAACTGCTATGTGATAAAAGATGGCATCGGGTCAGTGGAGAAATGGAGCTGCCAGACGAGTTTACCTCTGCTGAAAAGCAAAACTGCACCCCTAAGGAAAATATACGTCAAAGCAAGAGCTAAGCTCTGACTGGAGAGTCAGCAAGTCCAGCATCAAGCACAGCATTTGAAAATTTATAGTAGAAACTAAAGTGAATATATTTTAGATGTGAGTAGGAAGATATTTCTTTAAAACAACATTGCCTGCTTAAAAAAAAAAAAACACCTACCCATCACCTAAATATATTACTAGTCTTAATGTCAGAAGTAAAGATAGAGAGTAAGAAAAAAAAACTGTTACCTGGAAGAACACAGTTGCAAGGCACACAAGCAGTGAAGAATAACTGTAAATTACATATGTGCATGTTTATATGTACACACGTACATAGAATAGAGAGAGGGGCGTCTAGAAACTAGCAAAGGAGACAGAATTCAACTGCAATATGAGTAAGGATCGAAAGATAACATTTCACATAACATACTTAGTACATGTAGAAAGGTGTTCAGTATTATTAGTGAGCAAAAGAAAAAAAGCACGTTTAAACACATAGCATGTGGTTTCCAATGAAGGTAAATTTAAATGTCTCCATATGCATCTCTTTTATATTGATGGTAAAACTGTAAGTCACTTCAGAAAAAAAAACAGCTTGGCACTGTACCAATATGTGAAGATTCATAACCTGGTGACTGGGAGCAACTTCAGAATACAAATACAAACATGTTAAACATAACAAATGCATATCTGAAAATATTCTTATTAATTTCAAAATAACTGAGAAGTCTTAACAACTTCCCATGAATGGCAAAGGTAACACATACTTTTATAATTGTGAAATAGAACGATTACAGAGAGTTTGAAAAATGTGAACTATACCAAGGGACTCATTAGTAGTATAATACTAAATGAAAACTCAAAGCTCAAAAAGGTAAAGCATTTAACATTCTTTAAACAGAAAAAAGGAGAAATGTCTAAAAGAGGAAGATAAAGAAACAATGACTCAGGAAACAAAGCATGCCGGGTGTGGGATCCAGGATGAGATAACATCATTGACAGGGTTGACTATCACAGGCATACATGCAGGTTATTGGCCAGCTCATAAATCAATAAAATTTACTATGAAAAGCTTGATAATGAAGATGCTCAGGTTTGTGTCCAAAACAAATAATGAAGATGCTCGGCTTATATCCATATACACTTTCTGCCATAATCCGACTTCCCTTTTTTTTAAAAAAAAAAATGAGTAGCCAAGGCTATAGTTTGCCTGTATGATTTCAACTTGGTAGCTATAATCACAGGCTTACTAGTCTGAAGGCGTAAGTCACAAACAATGCCACACCAGTTTGGAATTATGATTAATAGGGTGGTATTTATTTAAAGAGGAAAAAAACTTACAGATCACCGTCCCAGACAACAGCCCTCTGCACAACCAGGAAGGGAGTCTAGTCGCCAGTGGAGCAGGAAGTGAAGAGAGAGAGGAGAGGGAAGTGGCCACTTTTTTAAAGGGCAAGAGACCACGCCCCAATGGGTTGGTATCTCAGCGACTATAGGCTGGAGGAGCAGAAGGACCTCCCACAACACTAGTCTAAAATAACCAAAGCTTAAAGGAGAGTTTCTTTGTCCAAACAGAATCTTCACACTTGATCTTAGTTAAAACACCCATAAGGAATTAAATAAAATCACTTTATTTTTTGAAATTATAATTGCATTATTTCTCCCTTCCATTTCCTCTCTCCAAGTCCTGCCATGTACTCTCTACCTTGCTCTTTTTAAAATTCAAGGTCTTGAATTGTTGTTACATACATAGGTATATTTATCTATTTCTACACATTCCTAAACACATAAGTTCAGCTTGATTAGTCTGTACAATGCTATTTGTGTATACTTGTTTTCAGGGATAACCATTTAGCCTTACATAATCAATTGGCATGTCCCTTGGCGAAGACTGTTTCTCCCATTGGCATCATTCATTAGGGACTGGTCGTTCTTGTTTGTGCTGAGGCTGCGTGGTCTTTCCACCATCTACTTTGACAGCTCTGTTGGTATCTTGTTCAGCTCCTGTTTATCAGTCATGTCGATGGTGCCTGATGGTAACTTCTGACATTTCTAGAAAATAGAATCTCACAACGAACTCCTTGATCTTCTGGCTTTTCCAATCTTTCTGCCCCCTCTTCTGCAAGGTGCAGAGATTGTGTTGTACATGTATCAGTTGAGCTTGGGCTCTCAACTCTGCCTTTGGTTGTGGTTTTCTATAAAGGGATCTATGTATTGTGACACTTCCAAAGGAAAAAAGCAACCCAAAGTCCTCCAGCTATGATGTCTCTGAATCACAAAAACCAACATGGCAGGATGCAATAATGGCACACATACCTTGGTAGTAACTAAGAGATCTCTAATTGAATATAAGGTGCGCTCAAGAAGAGGGAGATCCTGCGTGGTTACTGGAAACCTAGTCAGCTACCCAAGGCTAGCAAAGTCATAAATCTTGAAAGAGAAACCATTACAACCACCTTACTAAACCAGCATCCCGCTGACTATAGTCTAAACATTTATCCTTGTACCCACAGATTAATATAGTTGTCACCCCTAATTAGGTAAAATCTTAATCCATCTTTTCTCACTATTTATTATGAATTTTCGGTTCATTTTAACCTAGTTTGGGTTGAACAGATTCTGGGATTATTAGCTACTACTGAATAGTTGAAAACTACTGGATGCACCTTTTTTATGTTAATAGATGGACATGCACACAGGTCTTATATACAATAATGAAAGATTTCCAAGTATTACATCCAAACAATTATTTCACCTGAAGTGAAAAACACTAGCAACACACAATACAACTTTTTAAAAATTAAAATATAGTAATATCATGTCTCTTCTTTCCATTCCTCCATCCAACCCCTCCCATGAATATTCCACTCTCCAGTCCCTCTGTTTCTTTGATTATTATTGCTACATATATTTTTCTTTGATTATCAGTGTTACATACGTTGCACATATATGCATGAATATATAAATACAACCCACTGAATCCATTTTGGTTGTTTATGTGTTTATGCTCTTAGAGTTGAACACTTTCTAATGGCGAACCACTTAGGGGGAGAGGCTGATTGTCCCTTTCTGCAGTCGTTAGTTGCCTCCGTGAGATTTTTTTCCCCCTTCTGGGTTAGCATGTCTGTTGATATCGTCATTGTTCAAGACTCATTTAGGCAACCATTAGCAGACACAGTCTCACAACAGACTTCTAGCTCTTACAGACTGTCTGCCCCTTCTTCTGAGATGTTCCCCTGGTCCTGATGTGCAGCAGTTGTGCTGTGATATGTGTATCCCCACAACCCATTGATCTCTGCATTGCATCCAGTTTTAGTTTTCTGTTTTGGTTTTCATTTTCTGTAAGAGAAACTTCCTTGATGAAGTGAGAGCTCTGTTTTCTTAGACCGGGATAATTCCTCACTATGATATATTACCTTTAAACAACTGAGTTTCTACAGTTAAATGTTTTGATTTTCATGTTTTAGGATAAATACATACACTTTAAATATAGGCAGACCATCTCAAGTTAGGGGCTAGCTCAATTCTTTTTCTTATCTATTGGAAAACATTAAGGACTTGTCATAGCAAACATATTATCAGCAAGAATTGCCAGCAATCCAACCCTTAGTATTATTGAAATTGTAAGCCAGGAATAGTAAGCCCAATAGGGAGCTAAGAAGTAATTAATTCTGCAGGGATTTTTTTCTGGATTAAAAGTTACCCCCAGTATTGTCCCTGAAATTAAATCATGTTGAAATTGATTTGGGGCAAAAATCAGTTGGAATAGTTATAAGAAACCTATTAATAACTTTATGGTTACTAAGAAGTTAGCAGCTGTTTTAATCAATTTTAATGTTTCAAAATACCAATTTTCTAGAAATACTTTAGGACTGGGTATGACTCAAGCAATGCTGGTTCACCCTCAGCAAATGCTGGCTTTCTGTGACGTGTATCTAATCTCCAGTCTTCATCTGTGCAGAAAAACCATCTCAGGACACATAAGTCTGCTCTGGGTATTCTGGAATGAAGTATGACTTTTTCCAGGAGTTTGGAGTTATTTGAAGTTGCCAACCTGGCCAAGTGTGCACATTAAGGGAGTAGGTAAAGGGGTGAGCAAGGAGATGTTGGGTATAAGGAAGAGCATACTGACGGATCCTTGGCCTTTGCTCCAGCTGTGGCGTGTGAGAATAGGCAAACATCAGAGGCATAGAAAAATTGCAGAAGAGGCTTTTGTTAGTCATTAGACACTGAAAGAGTCATGTTTCACAAGGTTAGAGAACTCAAGTGGTTGGAAAGTATTAGCTTAGAGGAAATGTTACAGTGTTGTAGGTAAGAAGATGCACTATCTTTTATTGCCTTTATTTGAGATATAGGAAACTCAGAACATAATAGCAACAATGAAAACAAAACCCCAATCTTTGTAGACCTAAGAGGGGGAGGGAAGGGAATGTGCTGCTTGAAAGGTCCCTTAGAAATTCCCCAAGCTAATTAAAGTTAATTCAAAGCAAAGATCACATTGGAAGTGAAGTGGAACTCTGTTTGTCATGTGTGGGAGGCAAGACTCAGTGTGTGTTTGCTGGGCAATGTCTCGTGAATGTATACACAGCTGCAAATGCCATGGCCTCTCAAAACAAATGTGGACAATCTGTAGTTGTAAGAGTCTGCTGGCTCTTTTGTGCTAGTGTGATTCATTATATGGGGAACGGGGGGGGGGGGTCATCACAGAGACCAGGCCAGAAAGCACTGCCTCAATAGGACGCTGATGCTTCCCTTTGAAAAGCTCCATAGCAGTAAATACTTTTCAGGCACATATTCCAAGAAATTTAAATTTAAAATGTTTTCAGAGTTCAAAATTGTTAAGTTTTCTTTTCTTTGAGAGGGAATGAAGTTGAATCTGTCAACATAGCATTAATATATAATTTCCATGAGTTTCACCTAGGAAGTTGATGATAATATTGCTAAACTTTGAAAAATGGAAATCATTAATGAATGTATTATTATGTGACATAATAAACTCAAGAAGCATGTTGATAATTACTGAAGCTGATAAATTTAGAGTCTTTTTATGATTCCTCCTTTTTCTGTGTGCACTGGTATTTTGCTTACATGTATGTTTGAGTAATGGTGTCAGGTCTCCTGGAACTGGAGCTACAGACAGTTGTGAGCTGTCATGTGGTTATTGGAAATTGAACCAGCATCCTCTGGGAGAGTATCCAATGCTCTTTAACTCTGAGCCATCTCTCCAGCCTAAGAGTCTTTTTTTTTTTTTTTTGTAAGAACATTTTTTTTTTTGCAAGAACATTAAGAGCAAGTTTGGTGAGAGAAGCTACTGCCTTAGTTAGGGTTTTATTACTGTGATGAAACAACAGGACCAAAAGCAACTTGGGGCAGAAAGGGTTTACTTTGCTTATACTTTCACATCACAGTCTCCTTATCCTGTTTTCTTCCTCCCAGCATTCAGTTTAGTTTCCCCCACCTAGTTCTGTTCTATCCTATCAACAGGCCAAAGCAGTTTCTTCATTAACCAATGATATTCACAACATACAGAGGGAAATCCCACACCACCTCCCCTTTTCTGTTTAAATAAAAAGGAAGATTTTAACTTTAACAGGTATCAAGAGGCTTCATGGGATCCTGTTCTCTTTGGATGTAAACCTTGCTCAACCTAGACATAATAGGGACTTTCCACAAGGTGGGGTACATGGCACTCCCTTAGGATTGGAGAGGCAGAGGGTCTATGGAGGAAAGGGAGGGGACTGGGAGGGGGGGAGGAAGTGAGAATTTGGATTGGTATTTTTTTAAGTAATAAAAACAGGAAAAAACAGGTATCAAGTAAAAATTATAGTTACAATGTTTATATCTACTTTATCTTTTATCATAGCTAAGGAAAACTATAATTATAACTATACTTCAACTCCATCAAATACCCCAGAAGAATATACTATTACTTAAGTAAGCAGAAAGTGCATTGTAAGCAACTTCCAAAACTCTGAAATTGACAGAGACATCTTGCTGCCTGAACAATCACCCAAAGTTCTCCTGTACCATTGGGACATCTATCTTCAGCCTACAGGCCCATAGTATCCAGCAGACTTTTCCATGAAGCATGAAATTTCAACGACAATTCTGCCTATATTGGCAGTTTGTCAGATACTTTCTTCTATGTCCTGCACAATGTCTGTCAGACTCTTTCATAAAACAGGAACCCTGAAGGACTGTCCCACCTTTAGGCAAGTTCAGCAGTCATTTCTCTGTGGGTTCTGCATGTCCATTTCATATAGCATAACATCAAGCAGTCCAGGCAAGAGCAGTTGCTTGCCCAAATGGGTAACAAACTCCATAAGGAGCCTCTTCGATTTTTAATTATATATTACATTTTTATGAGCCATACAAACACAATACCTTAATCAAGAGCAGAAATATACATATAACAAGATTGCTTAAAATTTGTATCCATAGACCAAGATCCATACCAATGCAAAGTATCCATGTCTATAGCAATCCACCATCAAAACAAATCAGAGAAGGAACCAAAAGGCAGGAGCAGATACAGAGACCACCAAGAAGAGCTGCTTACTGGCTTGCTTTCCTACAGAACCCAAGACCACCATGCCAGGGTTGGCACCACCCACAATGCACTGAGCCCTGCCACATCGATCATTAACCAAGAAAATGCTGTGCAGACTTGCCTATAGCCCGATCTTATGGAGGCAAAGATTTCCTGCTTTCAGATGACTATAGCAAGGGCCAAGTTGGCACAAAACCAGCCAGCACAACTATAAATCCTACCGCAGTGATATACTTCAGGCAGGCTCTACCTCCTAACCTCTGCACACAGCACCACTAACTGGGGACTGAGTCTTCAAATACAGAAGCCAATGGGGACGTTTCTCACTCAAACCACCACAGGTGCACACAAATATTTTATTTATATCACTGCTGTAATATTATTGTAACTACCTTTTGGTATTTGTACAGACACTGAGCTAGGAGTAGGGTTATAAATAAAAGCAACATGAAGTATGCTTCTTTTTGTTAATACAGGTAACATATCTCCAAAGGAGATGCATAGGTCCTCAGTTTTTGAAGGCGAATCTTATGTATCCTCAGTATTGAAAACCGAAGATTCAAATGGTGTGTGCTCTGAGACTTGATGAGTGTCTTTGTAAGGACTCCAAATCAGAAACACACACATCAGAGCTAGTTCTCAAATTGGGTGGGTGGAACACAGGGCACAATGGAAAAACACTGGATATTCAGCACAATGCATGGAGAAAACAACATCCTAAATATCAAACACACTCGAATGATTCAGGCAACCAAAGAGAGTTGGAGTGGCCAACCCCTTGGCCTATCTTGTTGTATAGCGTATTAACAAATCTCATTAGTCACACACAGATGGAAGCACAAGAGTAGTTTGTAGTACTGGTTACCAAGATAATATAGGTGGGTGGAAGGCACTCATGGTAATATCCACAACGCTATTTAACACTGGAACCAACTCAGAGTGAATAAATAAAAGACATTATACACAGTGGGTTACTGCTCAGCAAAAAGAATGAGCAAATTAAAGCGTGCGAGGAATTGTGCGATGGAAGCATGGTTCATTTACAGAGGAGGGGATGAGCTTCATGGAAGGTTGAATAATTTGAACCTGGTAGTAAATACCATAAAAGGTGATTTTTGTCCTACGAAAGGACAATTTATTGAAATGCAATGCATATATGAAATTAAAAAAATCCCCTTAAAGCATGCAGCTTCATAATGAATTTTGACAAACTGCACACAGAGAGAGACACAATTTGTATAATACCTATATAATATCTGAAGTGATCAAGATATAAAGCATACCTATTTCTTTGAAAATTATTCTGTTTCCATTCATGGTAAAAATTATTCTTTCTCAAATCTTGCCTTCCCTCAGATGTCCTTAAATGAAATCATGCAGTAGGCATTTGTAGCAGACCTCCTCCAGTTAGAGGAATGTTGAACGTCCTTAACACAGCACTTCATTTATACACAGTGTAAGATTTTAGTTTATGGACTTCGATCATACAGTTTCCATTTGATAACCACATGATTGTTTTCAGCTTTTGCCTGGGAAAAGCTGTATAATTTACATGTAGGTCTTTTTTAAGGAGGTGAGCTTCTGTTTGTCTAGGATAGATTCCCATGGTTGGAGTTGCTGGGATATTTTCTGTGTGCATCCAAAACTTTTGAGAACCTCGGGAACTTCTCTAAACGGACTTACACAGTTCTGCATGCCTGTCGGCACCTGCTTCAAATCTCTCTCAGCTCATGACACTGCCAATAATTTTAGATTTAACTCTCTCAATAAAATTTCTTCGTGGTTTAATCCACATTTGCCCAAGTTGTGTTGGCTATCTTTTCTATATTGCTAGTTTCAATTCCTTTGTCAATGTGTCTGCTAAATTCTGTGTCTTTTTCAGTTGGATTGTTTTTTTCTTGTGGTTTTCAAGACTTCTTTGTGTATTCTAGGTTCATCTTCTTTTACTTGCATGTCTTCCCTGAGTATTCTGTACCAGACTGTGCCTTATGTTTTTATTTGAAGAGCAGAATGTGATGATGCCTTGCTGTGCTCTTGCATGGCTCCAGGGGTTGCTCTGACTGGGAATGAAGAAATGACAGACACTAAAAAAGCACAGACATATGAATGCACACATAGAAAAGATGGGATAGTGTGGCCTGGGATCTAGTATGGAAAAGTTGCAGCATCCTGTCTGCTCAGTGTGTTTATTCTATACAGTTGAACAAGGAGGTGGGGTCATTGAACACAGATGCAGAAGGTCTCTCTGTAGGGGTGCTGCATTCAGGCTGGAAGTATCTTGGGGCTTAAGGCTAAGCTAGACATTTTCTGCACACACTGTGAACACTGGAGCCTAGACACAAGGAAGGCTTTGCTGTCCCTCTAAGCCTTACCTGGAGAAGGTTTTGACATTCCCATGGGACTGAGGTACTGTGGTCCCTGACATGGGACCACATTATATCAAATAATACATCCACTCAGGCCTTCAATGCTACCTATAATGTCTACTTTTAATTTCTTTGTTTTATGATCATGCTAAGACATCGGCTGAACTGGTCAGAACATTTTTCTCCTGTAATTTTCTTCTAAGAAGTTTCTTTATCTTTACTTTGATATATTACAATAATCTATTTTCAGTGGTTATGATTGTTCTCTGAGTATGTTAAAGCTAAACACTGGTTCTTTTTTTTCCATTTAAATGTCCAAATGTTCCCAAATTACTTGTTGAATGAACTGTCTCCCCTTTGGGAACTTTGTATAACATTCTCTTAATTATTTTTTATCTAGGCCAGAATTGAAGGTTGAATTAAAAAAAAAAACTCACAATCCATGGTCCCTCCCCATGTATGTAGCTGCCTGTCCTTTTCCTCACACAGGTATAAAGGCTTGTAACCTTATGCTTGGAGACGAAGAGGAGTAGAGAAGTTCATCTAATCATCCTACAAGTGGGATTGAAAAGGCAGAGAAAGGTCTTTTCATGCCAAGAAATTGGAAATTAAAATTTGTTGTCTATTGAGATCTCCTAGCCATGAAGACAAAGGTGTGAAGTCCATTATACCTGTCACTGAATGCCACGTCAGACTCGTGTGTGTGTGTGTGTGTGTGTTTTGTTTGTTTTATAGCACTAAGCTCACTCTATAATTATAGGACCCTTGCCTTCTCCAGTTCAGCTGATTCATTGTCTTATGCCTGGTGCTACAGCTTCCCTGAACATCACCGCCCCACAAGAGCAGAGCTGTTCCTGCCCGGACTATGCTCATATGCATTTGGCCTCAGAAAAGGAAGCTACTTTTCCTGGTTTCTTTTTCCTATGCATGAGATTGGAACTTATTGATTTCCCATAGTATACCTTAGACAGACCCTTAACTTTCAGGAACCCAAAAGGAACAATACACAGAAAGGGCCAAACTTGTCCCAGACATCCTTATGGATGTCAGCTTCTTCGTGATTGTGGCAGCCACCTGGTCATTACATGAACATGGCAGACCCTCTCACATCCAGGAGTCCAAACCATAATAACAATGTCCCAAGAAACAAGTAAGTTTCCCTTTTCCTCTGTGGAAATCTATGTTCTCAACATCCTTCTCAGAATGTCTGGCTGGGAACATCCATTCCTCTTAAGGTAAACTATTTACTTTGTTCAATGGATTTAAAATATTATCAAGCATTTAATAAATCTCTAAAAATGTATAGCATTTATTCTATTATTATTTGTGCTGTTCAAATATTTAGAGAGTATAATTTTGGAGTGAATGGGTATAATGTAGATAGAAAAATCTTCTCAAAGTATCTTTATCTTAGCTTTACTTGCTGACTTAAAGATGGATCAGTTGAGTCTGAGATGTGCAGTTGATGCAGGACTGACACCTACTTCAAATAAAGAACTTACCATTCTCATGGAACATTGGTGTTCATGGTGCATACAATATTCCATACTCCCTCTTCCATCAATGCTCCACCCCAAGCTGAGAAGGAGAACCCAGTTCTTCCCCCATGCATTTAGATCTTTGAAGCAGAAAGAGTCATAGATGGTGAGGGAGAATTTCTTCATCACAAATGGTACAAATACCATTTCCATCACCCCTCCTTTTTTATTGGCTCAAGTTCTTTCAGATTGGGATTTGTGCTACTTAAGGGAGAAATTCATGTCTTGATTTGTGTAGCATAACTGGTGGTTGGTAAACAAGTGTCTTATTTCAGAGTTTTGTTAGTTTTTAAGCTTAGCATATGAAATAATGGGTCTCATTGCAGCATTTTGATATACTCTTTGTTCTTATTGCTTTTCCTTATAGAGGCCATCCCCTGTCCCTCCTCCTCTCCTGTTTGTCTCCTTCCTCCTTCCAAGAACACTGCTTTCAAGCCATATGTATTATGTAACCCTCTTGTCTGTCCTCTAAGATATCTCCTTCCCTCTTAGTGGTTGTCTTTTTATTTTATGAAGCTTTTTGGTATTGTTTGCTGTGGGCCTTGGTTCTTCTAGCTCCTAGTAAAACTGGTCAAATAATTCTAATAATAGAAGAGTGAATGTAGGCAAGTTATTTAGTCAGTGAGCTTTCTGTGGCTTAGCCGAGAGACTTCAACATGGTAATGTTTGCTGAGTTCCTACAAGTGCCACATCAGGACAATGGTGGTAGAGCAGTCTGCCCAACTACGTGAAATGGGGCATTGGAGGTGCAATTGATTGAAGAGCATTTACAACAATAGGAACGAGTCATTATCACTCTGTAATTACAATAATAAAGTAACTAACCTACTGGATAACCCACTCCCACCATTTCTATCTTGATACATCACTAAATGCAGATGACGTAAGTGCCATAAATGTCTGTTATGAGCTACCAGCACGGATTTCTGGAGATTGATGAAAGATGATCTGTGCCTTAGTTCAAGTTGTATGTGAGAGAGTGTCAACCTCCTTTCTTGCCTGAGGACAGATCACAGCTTTGCATTGAATCCTGAGCTTGGTTTCTTCAAAACTACTCCCTCATGGAGTAGTTCAATTCTCAAAATTATAATTCAAGTCAATTTTAAACCCCCTTATACCTCTCTTCTTTTCCCTTTCTCCTCTTTCTCCCCCACCTCCACCTCTATGCTGGAGATATGGCTCAGTGATGACTGGGCAGTTATGATCACTTGTTGCTTTTGCAGAGGCCTTGGGTTTGGTCCCTAACACCCATGTGACAACTATCAATGGTCTATAGCTCCAATTCCAGAGAATCTGATGTCCTCTTCTGGTTCCTGCAGGTACTACACACACATGGTGCACATACATACATGAAAACAAAACACTCATAAAATAAAATAAGTCAATTTCAAAGTTCTCTCTCTCTCTATTTATCTATCTTTCTATGATGGTCAGAGTGGTGATGAACTCACCTTTTTCCAGCCCCACTCACCCCCAGGGTCCTTAGGGGTTGTACCTTGCTCTTGATAAGACCTATTTTGAAAAAGCAACCTGATAGCAATCACTTCAGTATTCCAATTTTTCTTCAAAGGAGTAACTGTTCACCTTCAGTATTCTATTGAGGACCAGAGATGTTTTGAATGAACCTCCTAAAAAATAACCCAATTACTTCAAAAAGAAGTGTTCACTATTGAGCAATTAAGTACGTATTTGCTGAAGGGAACTTTGTCTTCCTTTCTGCATGTGATTCAAAGGTATAATTAGCTCCTAAAGAGAGCAATACAGTTGTCACTCAAAAGGCTCTCACATTTGTCTTTTGTTAAATGAGATGTTCTCACTGTCCTTGTTTTTCACCCAACAGATAGGGCAGATGCAAATAGACCTTCATTCTTGTGTAATATTTTCTTTTTCTCCAATGCCCTGGATCCAGACTGGCTTTGAATGGTGGCTGGTATTAATGGCCTTTCTCATTTGAGGAGAAAGTTAAACTTTTCCCATCTCACATATTGGGAAGACCTTTGTATATGCATGAATTATACGTCAGTGTTAGAAGTTTCAAATGGTTGATTCTTTGTTTTGTGTACAATCAATGGTGTAAAGAGTAAAAAATCCACCATATTAATGAAAGTCAGAAGAGATTTGCCTACTTTATTTCGCTAGAGTAGCCTTTTCCCTCTTGGCACCCAGTGCTGCTATTACTCTGGCATTGTGCAAAGGCACTATTATGTTTTCTAAGCCAAGCAGCTGTCTGGTGGTTCATTTAAAGGTGCAGGTGTGGGACTTTATTCTTTTCGATAATGCAAAGAAAATGGCTTAAGATCTCCATGTGAGAAATGAGAAACTCAGATCTTTGGGGACACATTTGCTTTGATAACCCAATCCATGTTGTCAGAGGTTGTTATTATAATACATGTATCACATCTGTTTGATAGCCCGATCTGTGTTGTCAGAGGTTATTTTATATATACATATGCATATGTACTGTACATGTATATTTATAGCAAAGCAGATGTTTATATATACATATTTTATATGATCTATGTTATCAGAGATTGTTATTAATGTATCTATTTATTTGTTATATCTGCTTTGATAACCTGATCCTTGCTGTCAAAGTGGTATGTGTATGTGTGTGTATATATATATCATCTGATTTGATAACTCAACCCATGTTGTCAGAGATCGTTGTTATTATTTTTTCATGTGCTGCGAAGGATGAACTCGGATACTCCAGCACCAGGCTCGTCTGCATCCTCAGACACTGCGCTTGCATTCTGACACCTAGATCTGGAGTAGTTTTGCCTACAATTGTCTATTTCTCTAGCTGAAATCCCTTGAAAGCAGACGCAAATCTCCAAACATGGCACTCATCTCATCATCAGTAATCATTTTAGTGTCGTTCATCCATCTTCACAGAGGCAGCAAGGAAGGGCTCCGCTCTAGACAACTAGTCAGCCCCCAGCTCTACGTTATAAACCAAACAGGGGTGAGAATCTGGCTGCTTCCTCTGTGGTCAACTAACCACACATATTCATTGCAAAAAACAGATAGTGATGGAGGTGGGTCTTGTATTTATCTGTTGCTTTCATTGGTTAATAAATAAAGAAAACTGCTTGGCCCTAATAGGACAGAAAATTAGGTAGGTGGAGTAGACAAAACAGAATTCTGGGAGAAAGAAGCTGAGTCAGGGAGTCACCATGATTCTCCTACCGGACACAGATGCAGGTTAAGATCTTCCCTGGTAAGACACCTCATGGTGTTACAGGGATATTAGAAATGGATTAGGTCAATATGTAAGAGCTAGCCAATAAGAGGCTGGAGCTAATGGGCCAGGAAGTGTTTAAATGAATACAATTTGTGTGTTGTTAATTTGGGGCATAAGGTAGCCATGTGGGTGGCCAGGTGCCGGGGACACAGCCCCGCTGCTCTTATTACAACAAGATAGAAAATTTGCCACTACTCTTTTTTGTTTTGATTTTGTAATATGTTTAATCTATAGAGAAAAACATTTATCTTCTGTTTGTTTGTTTGTTTGTTTGTTTTGAGACAGGATTTCTCTGTGTAACAGTTCTGGCTGTGCTGGAATTCTCTCTGTGAACCAGGCTGGCTTCGAACTTACAGAGATCTGGCTGCCTCTTCTATTCCACTCCTTTTGTTTTGTTTTGTTAAAAGCCTTCATTTTCATTTGCAGAATAACATAGAAGAATTATTACATTTTGGGTCATGATTTATTTCTATAGTTGCTAAAAATTATTTGATGGAATAGAGTATACAATAAGCACAAAAAATAGACCAACACAGTAAAGAAGCAAAAGCCAAACTTTGCATATGTCTTCTTTTTCAGCTTAATAAGCAGCAATAACAAAGTAAATTGGGCTTTGGATTATTTATATTTATTTACTTTAACAGTAGGAGACAGAGCCCATCAGCCAGAGAGCACCATCCTCGTAGGCAAACCCTCATGTGTGCTCTCCTATGAGGGGACTGTCTCAGACGGTTCCTTTAACTGTCAACTTAGCACAGCCTAGAAGGACCTAGACTGAGAGTCTAAATGAGAGATCATCTAGATTAGTTTGATCTGTGGGTATGTCTATGAGATTGTATTGATTGCTGTAACTAAAGTGGGGAGACCCAGCTTGAAGGTGAATTTGGGGTCCTGGACTGCATTGCAAGTGAGAAAGAACGCTGGGTGTGAGCCATACAGGCGTTGAGTCCTCTCCTCTTTGGCGTGATGGGGGATAGCTTCTCATTCCTGACTTAACTCCCCCACAATATTGGATTTTAACCTGGGACCTTGGAACCACTAGACCCTCTCTCCCTAAGTTATCTTGGTCGGGGTGTTTTATCACGGTGCTAGAAACAGAACTAGGAAGCTGGGTAAAGAGGATATACAGTGACGCTTATCTTCTGTTTACATAGCTTTGAGAATGGTTGGGAAAATGTTAAGAGCAACTTATTCTTATAGATAGAGCTGTAGACAGATCACAGACTGGAAAACACTGCTCATAATGACAGACTGCATTTTAGGGCATGTGGCATTTGAGCAAGGAGATCGGTTCTGTAGTTTTTTGTCGCAATACATTTTATTTTTTAAAAAATGTATTTCTTCCATTTTCTTTTTGCTTCATCCAGATCAACTGATCTACAAGGTTGCATTTGACTTGTTTTTCTGTGTGACAAATTGTCACACACTTGGCAGCCTTAAGTAGCTTACATGCATTATCCCATGATTTCAGTAGATCAGAAGCAAAGGCGTAGCTTTCCTATACTTACAGTTCAGCCTCTCTTAAAGCTGCTGCTGACATAATGTTTATAGCCAAACTCTCACCTGAAAGCTCTGCTACATGAGGCTGTGTTTCCAGGCTTATGTGGCAGGATTCAGGGATTTTTTTTTTATGGTTTATCAGACTGAAGGGCTCAGTTCTTAGCTGACTGTTGAGCACTTGCTTCACCATAATATGCAAGTCAAGAAAGTTAATGAATATTGTTAGCAAGATGGAAGTCCATAGAGTAGCAGTTTCCTCTAAAACATTCTGTCCTTTGGGGTGGATTATTTAGAAAGTAAACAAATCACATGTCTTGGGGATTCCCCCAACCCTCCTGGATTCACATGACCCCTTGTTCCCCAAGGTGACAAGAGCAGTAAAGACAAAAAGTGATGCTCTGTCTTATTGAGTTGCCTGCATGTGGTCCAGTTAACATCGAGCACTGCAGCATGTCCCAGTCAGTTCCCAGGATGCTTCATCCTCCTGAGCTGCCCACCCATGGTGCGGTTAACTTCGTGAGGTCCAGCATGCCCCAGTCAGTTCCGGTGATGCTCTGTCCTCAGCAGCTGCCTGCACATGGTGAAGTTAACTTCTTCCCGGTATGGCATGCCCCAGTCAGTTCCAGGGATGGTTCTGTAATACTGCCTTTGAATTGTCTCTCCTTTTTTAAATGATCCCAACAAGCTTTCTGGTTCACTAAGTGGACTTTGATGGCATTGCTACTTTGTTCTGTTGCTTGTTCCCCATCCCTAGTATCTGTTACCTTTTCCCAGAAAATGTTTCCCAGAACGAAGTTACAATCCCAGGCAACCCTATCACAGGTAGTGAGAACCTTTCAATGTTTCCCAATCTGTTGTTAAAAGGGTGTTGCTTCTGGGACAGACACAGTACAGTAGCAAGCGACAAACCACCTCCTACAGGCAGTAAGTTAGTAAGAGAATGAATGAATGCATACTCCCAAGGAGAGCCAAGAACCGTGAAGACAAAACGTCAATTACAGAGAAGGAAATGCCTTTTAAAAAGAAAGAAAGAAAGAAAGAAAGAAAGAAAGAAAGAAAGAAAGAAAGAAAAAAAGAAAAGAAAAGAAATCTCAGGCATTATTCTCTGCTTTGGCTTTTGCTGTTTTTTGTTTGTTTGAAGTTAGAATTTGAGCAGTAACAAGTGCCCGGCAGTAGGGAACTTGGGAAATGTGTGTGTGTGTGTGGGGGGGGGTTCCTATGATGAAAACTGGTGCTTTGTGACTGACAGGAGGCCAGTGTGGATAGGATGTGTGGGCTGAGAGTACAAAGCTGTTCAAAGCTCAAGGTCACCAGACCCTAGAGACACCAAGAGAAGCCTAAATTTATCCCAAGTGGAGCGGAGAGCTATTGTAATATACAATATTCTAGCATTAAGGTGAAGTAATTAGGGCAATTCTAGTTACTCTTATAAAAAAAAAATCAAAGATGTATCTTAGCATATAGGCAAACAAGACCATTTCCCATTAATGTGAAACTCTGAACATATATTTCTCATCAGTAGTTCCACCAGCTACTTGACCTCATTTTGCCTGTGAGCAAGCTGACTGCATGCTACATCAAGCCAGAGAAAGAATCCTACATGGGAAGGTTGGGGAGGGTTACATTCTTCATTTACAAATACTACATTCATCCTTTCTTCTTCACTGCCTCAAACTGAGCCACACAGCTAATTAACAGCTGGGGGCGTCCTAAATTTAATCTAGGCTTGGAAACAAGCAGCAAAGGTAATTGGCTGAACAAACCCAGAATGTGTTGACAGCTCCAATAACCTCCACACGGCCAGTAGAGCCCAGATAGTAAAAATAGAAGCCGTAAGTCCAGACAGAAGACAAAGTGGTCCAGGCAGGACAGGCTGACTCCTGGACTGTAAGGACAGCAAGGGATGGCTGGACTTGGGATTTATTTCGAAAGTAGAGTTACAAAGTATTGCTATGAATTCTATCTTGGAAATTAAGAAAAGAGAAAGAGGTGTATCTCAAATTTTGGTTTGAAAATAATGGTCGAGGAGAAAGAGTGGCAGTTCTTGAAAGGAGAAGCGTATGGGGGATTGTGGTAGAGGTGTAAGAAACAAGGATTTTCTTTGGAAACTTCTTAAGAGGCAGTTAGATATAATTACAGAAATAGCCATAGAAATGAGGCCGGAATTCAGAGCGATGCTGGTAATTCACCTAGGTGCTCAGCACATGCAGGGTGTAGGATGACTGGATTGGATGGGATGTATTTGACTGTCTAGTGAGCATTTCACATCAAAAGGCCCGGGGCATTCCAGCACAAAGGGAGATCAGAGTCCCCAAAGATACCCCGTGAGTGGGGAACTTGAGTACGATGTTAAAGTCCAATAGTTCAAGAAGGAATATGTGCCCACTATGCCAAAGGTCAGTGAATTGGGAGGACCAGGAAAGTCAAGGCAGACATGGCCACCGGACCTGTCAAAATGTGGTAGTTGTGACTATGGCTAAAGAAACTACCTTGTAGTGTTGGAATCAACATTTTCAAGGGCAAAGAGGAGGCAAGGTATCTGAGACAGGGCACAGCACAGTTCTTCCCGCAATCCCTCACTGTACAAGGAGCAGTTGGTTTAAAGCATGGAGAGGAAAAGGGAGTCTTTCTAAAAACATGAAACATAATGTATTTGTGTCTCATTAGAAATGGTCCAAACAGAGGGGCAAGAGAGGACCAAAGGAGGGAAAGACAATGCATGGTTCGTTTGTGTGAAGCGCGGGAACCAGTGTGTAATTTTGAAGAACTGGCTTCAGGAAGAAGGATAGACAAGTTAGTAATTAAAATAGAAGGGAGCAGAGTCAATGAATGCAAATCCCCATTGGTTCATTATGTGATGTATCTCTACCATAGTAATGCTTCTTGGTTTTGTTTTTATTTATTTAAGACTGCTCTCACTATGGTGTCCAGGGTGTTCTTAAAACTCTGGGTCAAGGTACTACAGCATCCCAAGAAGCTCTAATTGTTTCTTTTAATCAAGCAACTGAAAGGCGGTATCAGCAGCACAGAGAGATGTAGAAGCATCCAGTTCTTTGGTGGAGAGGAAGCTCTGTTAGTGAAAAGCCTCACGTTCTCTGATGGGATGGTTGAGTTTTGTTTCAAGATGTTCATTCTTGGAAATTCAGAACAGACAACACAATTCTTCAAAGAAATTGAAAAAACATCTCAACCTTCTGTGGAAACATGTACTCAGACAAAAACAAATAAACAAACTAAAAGCAGGGTAGCTAAAACAATCGTGAATAATAAAAGAACTGCTGGAGGTGTCTCCATTTCTGATTTCAACTTGTTCCACAGAGTTATAGTCATAAAAACAGCATTCTCTTGGCACAAAAACTAGACGTGTTGATTATTATAATCAGATTGAAGACCCAGACATAAGTTCACACACCTAAAGACATCAGAGTTTTGTATAAAGAAGCCAAAAATACACACTGAAGAAAAGACGGCATCTTCAACAAATAATGCTAGTCAAATTGGTTGACTACATGCAGAAAAAAAGGAAATAGATTTATATTTATCATTTGCACAACACTAAATCCTAATGTATCAAGGACCTCAACATAAAACGAATATCTTGAATCTAATAAAGGAGAATGTGGAGAATAGCCTTAAACTCATTGACACAGGCAAGGACTTTTTAGAAAAGAACATCAATAGCAAAGGCACAAAGCCAATAATTAATTAATAAATGGAACCTCATGAAATGAAAAAGTTTCTATTCAACAAAGGACTATTAGGGGAAAATGGAAACTATAAAGTAAGAAAAACATCTTTGCCTATTAAGTATCTGATACTTAATATATTAGTATATAGAGTATACATAAAACTAAAAATAAACTGGACATTAAGAAAACAAATAATCCAATTTAAAAAATGAGATACAGGACTAAGCAGAAAGTTTACAAAAGAGGAGCACAAATGATTGAGAAATACTTAAAAGAAATGTTCGATATCCTTTGTCATTAGGAAATTGCAAATCAACACAACTTCGAGATTTCATCTTATACCACTAAGAATGGCCAAGACAATCAAACAAATGACAGCTCATGCTGGTGAGGATGTGGAGAAAGGTGAACTCTTCATACAGGTGGGAAGGCAAACGTATACAAACCAATGTGGAAATCAGTGTGGCAGTCCCTAGGAAACTGGGAGTTAATCTACCTCAAAATCTAGCTATACTAAACAAGGGCATCTACCCAAAGGACTTTACATCCTATTACAGAGACACTTGCTCATCTACATTCATTGCTGTTCTATTCATAACCGTCATAACTAGGAAACTGTCTAGATGTACATCAAACAAATGAATGGATAATGAAAATGTGATTAATGGATGTTATTCTCCTGTTAAAAATGAAAATTTTCAAATATACAGGTAAATTAATGGAGCTAGAAAAAACATTCTGAGATAACCCAGATCCAAAAAGACAAATATTAGGTTTTTTCTTATATGTGTGTGTGTGTTAGCCTGAAAGCTTCAATGTTCATGCATAATCTCAGAGGTTAAGCATCTAGCAAGAAGCTACGTGAGAGAAAAGGACCTTCCAAAGAACAGAAGATAAAATATATTGTTATGAAGTATGGGAGGAGCCTGGAATGTGAGAATTAAATGAGGAATGGGATGGAAGGGATGGAATATGGAAGGGACAGCTAACACTAGAGCCATTGGGGAGGCACCAGAGAAAATCTGCTATTTTATAAGCTTTCTAAAATATATACATATCTGAAAGAAATTTAAATGACATCACCACATAATGGGGGATGATGCCTAGGCTAAGTATTTTATGCCAGAAACTATTCCACCCCTACTGCCAGGAGAAGGTTATATCATGTTAAGTCATTGGCCAAAAGGGTCCCATGGAATACTTCAAAAATCACTAGGGCTATCGGTTGTTCTTCACAACCTAATGGTAAGGCCCCCTTGCTGAAGACATTTATTTACGTTATCAAGCATGGAGAAGTTGATCTAGTGCCCATCCAGAAGCTTCATCCATACTGACTAGCTCAGGGTACTGGAAGGTACTCTGTATGCTACAGGAGAGAAAAGACAATTATCAATATCATCTAACTACAAAGTCTATGACCTGTTTGCAAGATATACTGTTGTAATAGAGGCACAAACATAGTGGGTGTAACCAACTACATGCAAAAACTGGATTTAAGGCGCAGTCCATGAGATGAAACCAATGCCCGAAACTACTAAAGTGATAAGAGCCTGAGAGTAGACAGGTCTTGGACCCTAGGGGAAAACGTATTACTATTATTCTTCTAAAGGAATAAAGCAATAAAAGGACTCTTAAAGACATTTTGCTATCCCACAGATTAGGGACTCAAACAACCCTCGTTAGAGGAGCTTTTCCTACAATAGATGAGAACTAACACAGATCCACAGCTGGACAATGTGCTCTGAGCGAGATACCTCAGAACACTCAGTCCTGAATGGGATGTCTCAATCAAACCCTCTGCTTGAGGCTCAGGGATCTATGCAAAAGAGGAAACAGAAATTTGTAAGAGCCAGAGATGGCAGATGACTCCAAGGACACACTGTCTTCCAGACACACGAGGGCAAATGCACATGCGAACTCACAATGACTGGCAGCAGGCACAATATCTGTTCAAGCCCACAGGGCCCTAGAACTGAGGTACACTGGATCCTGCTGCTAACCAAGATGCTATTTGCAATCAATACCCACTGGCAAGGGGAAAATTAGTTTTCTCCTATGGAGTGTCAGTGGGTGTGAGTTATCTCCTGTCCTGCTGGGAGGGGACCTGGGGTAAATGGAGGGAGGAATGGGGCAGATGATGGTCGATTGCTGCAGACAACCTCATTTTCAGTATGCATTTATTCATGAATGCAACGCGAAAAACGATGATCCAAGGGAAGTTATTTTAGTTCAGTAAAACATGTGAATAAGAATTAATTAAGCACATACTAAATATTAACAGAGCAACCCTTTTCTAGAATGTACCAGGACAAACTAATTGAACACAGAAGTCTGGTGTGTACTGTAGATTCTATCTCAGAGAACACAAAAGCAAGGTGTAAGACTGTGTCCAGATTCATGGTACACCAAAGACAGATTCTTTGTCCCATGCTCTTGGACCCTTCCTCTGTGAGACTCAACATATCCTTTCAACAGCCTGGGTTCTCTTCCTATGTTCCAACAAATGGGTAAATGAACCACACTCATGGGAGGCCCCATTCTTTGGAGTGGTTGGTCAACATAAAACAAACTCCAGGAAAGAGGGGGAAAAGAGGGAAGGAGGAGTGGAGGGAGGGAGGGTTGAGTGGTGAGGAGGATCTGGGAGGAGTTGGAGAGGAGGAAAACATGATCAATAATATATTGTATGAAAAAAAATTAAATAAAATGAAGATAGATAATTTGACCTGACGAACTTCTAAAGGCCCTTTGGGATTAAAGACTTTATTATATAATTGTCTCCATTTTTAACATTGCTTTTATTATTCAATAAGCATCCAACAAGGACTTACTGAAGTGAGACTATGGAAAAATAGTTTCTACCTTCAAAGGGTTTAGAGTGCCGTGTGATGATGTGATACAATGAGGACAGTTTCAGTTTCATATAACTACAGATGAACAGATTTGGACTGATTTGAGGGTTTAGTAGTGAAAAATCTTTGTCTTGTTTTTGGAATTGCTTGCCGGAATAGATCAGTTGCTTGGAAAAGATTTCAGTAAGCAAGATAATCTATATCCCCAAGTAAATTATTTAGCTTCGAGTACTAAATGCTTCTCCACACCCCTTCCCCCACCCAGCCCTTTTCTTTCTTGCAGGAAGACAACCTGAGTTCCTGACAAAGTGTTCTGTGCCCACTTTCCTTATTATTTTCCTTCCGGCTCACCTCGGAGCCCACTTCACTGCCCATAGTCTATTGAGATGACTTTCATTTAAGTCAACATCTTCAAACACAATAGCCACCATTTGGCTTCTCTCTCACTCCCAGCAGGTGACATGACTCAGTGATTTCTTCCAGTGATGTCCTGTTCCCTCGGGTCATGTGAATCTATTCTGGGATGCTTCGTTCCATTATCTACCTTGTATCTAGATTGACCTTACAGAAAAGAAACTGTCACCCAATCCCGTCCTCCACACAGGCTGGGGACGTTTCTTTGTCTGATATCTATTTAGATAGTGAGCAGCCATTTCTCCAACATCACCCCTTACAGAGTCGTGGGATGCCCCTCTGGATTTCTCCGCTCTTGTGACAGAGCGAGCACCCTTTTGGTCTCCCGATACCTTGCCAGTTGCTCCTCGTCTGAATACTGAGAGAGCCTCACGCAAATCATACCCACAGATGCTTCATTCCCACCCCTTCTTCTAATTTTCTACCTCCACTTCTGAGTGTCAGTCAGGACCGCTCATTGTTCTCAGATTCCAGTCTGATTTCTTCAGAGATTCTTCCTTGAGTTCCCGCTGTAGTTTACATTCGCATTTTACTTATTCTCTTGTATTGACAGTCCTTACAATCACTAATGAGATCATTTTATTAATTGCACTTCTTACTATCGAGAATCTAGGCCACTGTGATTTTGCACACTCTTTAATCTCCACCGTTTAATCAAGCTATGTATCAGAGCAGGAACTCAACAGATTCGGCCACCTGTTCGCCAACGCTGTTTTACAATGCAGCCCATCTTAGGTTAGCGAAAAGCGCCCTTGGGTGTGAGGGGCTACCCTGCATTTTTGCAGTGCATTTAAGCATATAACCCAGTCAGGGCTTCTAGTTCGTCCCTTAAGTTTCTGTCTTATCTATCCTTCACAGATATCATCAGTTCTCTAAGAGAAAAGGATGACTCCCGATGGGAGTCCCTCACCTCTACCACTGGGCACCGTTTCCATGATCTTATCCTAAGGCCTGCCTGCTGTTCATCTCACCCGTCCACCACCTGTCCACGCTTTCTTTTTCCATGTTCCACACAGACAGAGCTTAGTGGCAGTAATAAGTTCAAGCTGTGATGAAAATCTAGCCAATATAGATTAATATATCTACTCTCTTACAATTTTCATGTACATGTCTTGCCAAGCTCTAGGAATGTAAGAAGGTACAAGAAAAATAAAGTGTTCATAAAAATGAGTGTGACGTGGCACCAATACACCACACACCACACACACAACACACACACACACCACATTTCCATATGCACACACAGTAGCTTTGCAAATGCCATGAGTTTGCTGTTTATTCAATTCGTCTTAAAGGCCTACTTTTACATCTCACAGTATTCTTCTTTAATAGAGATTTTGTGCTAGGTTTGTTACTTGGCACCATACTTCGGGAATAGGTCTCCTTGGGCATTTGCTGAGTGGATGAAATGTAAACCGAGCCACAACATCTGAGTTGGAGTCTATATGGGCTGTCACACTTTAAAGACTATCAAAAGCTCTATTATTATTAATATGCTTGTTACCTATTCATTTTCTTTTAGTTACAAATTTAATCTTCATTTCTGCTCCATGAAAATGGCTCCAGGCCCTTCAAGCATTTCACGTTTCCAGCTGGTATGGGCAGTAATAGCACTGCAAGAGGAAAAGCTATCCCTTCCTGATTCCAGCCTGTCCCTGGGAAGGGTCCTGGAGTGTGTTCAGGCGTTATTAATGTGTCCTTTCCAATGAGAACCAGAACTCAGCTGCTGGCTGCTTATACCTCGGGTATTCAAACTCAGCTCCTGCATCTACTTTTCCTATGTTCCTTAGAATGATTATGGGTTTGGCTCAGGCAGCATGGAAGAGAAGGCAGAAGACAGATGGTAAGAACCGGAGGACCAATCTTAGGATATTTTTATTTGCCAATCTGAGTCCACCACATATTTTATCTTAAAATTCCCCCTTTCAAATTGTTATGTGAGCACGCTCTCTTGGTCAGATCTTTTGAAAAGTTGCTTTAATTATTAGTGTGTGTGCATGTATGTATGTGAAAGGGCAGGTACTGCAAACTGTGTGCAGTTCAGAGGACAAACTCGTGGTCTTGGCTTTCTCCTTCCATGGTTACATGGCTTCCAGGAATCTAACTCATGCCATCGTTGGGCTTGCACCTTTACCCACTGAGTCATCTCCCTGGCTCTTAGTTGGATCTAAGTTTATAAAATTCCATTTCACCAATGAAACTTATATCAAGATGCATTATCAATTATTGTGATAGTTCTTGCAGCTAGCAAGGAAATAAAAAAAGAAAGAAAGAAGAAGGGGATTGAAATCTAAACAGTGTGGTTTCAGAGCCCATACCCCTAACTGCTAAACTCAGCTGCCTCTTACGTGTGAATATAGCAAATATATCGTGCCCCATAAAGTTGCCAGTGCTGTTATGTGAGGTGACATTTATACTTGCCCTGCTCTTGGGGGTGGCACACAAATCAGTGTGCACTACACTGCAGCTCTGACTGCAGAGGCTCCCATCACATATCACGCTCTGCTCTGCCCACCCAGAGGTCTCCCTATATTTTCAATGAGAAACGGTAGGTATTTTATTGAACTCTCTCCTCCGATGTAAAATTCTTGAGTCAGACTATTTTTTTCTCCACCTAAGTGATCTCTTCCCTTACACAGTATACATTCTATGGCAAAGATGTCTGAGCATGCACTACCCAGTTAGGTACATTGAACATAGCTTTTTGATTGTTTCTTCAGTCCACACCTTCAAGTAAACAACTCATTAGGTTTTCTTTTTTTACTTTTAATGTATGCATGGTGCCCTTGGAGGCCAGAAGAGGGCAGCAGATCTCCTGGAATAGAGTTTCAAACAGCTGTGAACCACTACATGGACACTGGGAATTGAACCTGGGTCCTCTGGAAGTTCCGCAATGCTCTTAACCACTGAGCCATCTCTTCAGCCCCCAGATTATGCTAAAAAAATCTTAGAAAAGGTATAGCTTGTAGATGTGACTTCTTAATATTAACACTTTGAACATAGCATAAATCTGAAAGCTAAATGTTTAAAAGGAAAAGAATAAGGGGAGTCACATGTCCAAGCTGGTTAACTGGAGTTGATAGTCTTAGATTGGGAGAAAGAGGGGTGTGAGAGATGATAGTCTTCTGTGTTAGGCTAACCATATTTAGTTTCTTTAGAACTCGGAGGAAAAAATAAAATAGTGAGTTAACGTTCTGTCTGTCTGTCTGTCCATCTCTCACTCTTCCTCTTGTTCCATTCCCCCCCCCCACATACACACACACACACACACAAACACACACACACACAGAGTTTTAGTTCTATAATTTGGAGCTTGGCATACCTACTTCTAAATATGCATTTTTTTCTTTCACTCCAAACCCCAACTTTTTTTCATGCTGGACTTGGCCATGGGCCTATGAATGAGAGATGTGCTCTCACCCGACAGCCAGACAAATGCCGCAGTTGCAATTGTGCAGCGCGCTTGTGCTGCCTACTATTGTTGCCATCGTTACACGTCCAATGCAGAAGTCCGGAGTCCCTGAAAAGGACTTAATTGGTTTTCAAAATGACTGCCTTTCTTTTCAGCATCATTTTTCTCAGACCTCCCCCTTTCTCTCTGAAGGAAGGGATGAAAGGCACTGCCCAAGTTCCTAAGAAGACATTTCACACTGCCTGCGGCGTGGACCCAATGGGACCTTCTCGTTCGTCTTTTCATTCCTTCCCAGAAAAAGTCCACCAAGACATTCTAGAAAATTTACATGAAGTGGACCTGAGTTCTCGTGGGTAGTGACTTGCACGATCAGAAACTCAGTTCCATAGAGAGCAGGTCGTTCTGTTTGCGGTAATTCCAAACACGTCAGGTTTTCATTGTGTGTACACGTGTGCATCCCAAACACGCTTCTGTGATGCAGAGCTGTGTGCTATGTGTTGGCACTTCCATAGAAACATAACAACTGTTAGTGGCGCTGCTTCGATCATAGGTCACCCCTATTTTGATTTTCTGCTTAAATATGCCCAACGGATATTACTTTATTCCATTTTCCCATGAATAAACCCATGTTAGCAATGTGAGTAATTTTTACATTTTGTCCTCTTTCAGTTAATTTTAACTTCATTATTAAGATGAATTGTAATGATGTTAAAACCCCAGAGGCAAACTGGCTTCATTTAATTTCTTCTGGTAGATGAAAAAAAAAAAAAAAAGAAGAACTGTTAGCAGTTCCAGTCTTCTGTGAAAAGTGCCCCGTGCTTTGTGCTTACATTTTTAATGTGCCTTTCAAAATAGAATTGATTTGGTTCTTTCTTTTAAAATATAAAACAATAAATATTTTATAAGGAAAGAGTTTTCTTCTTTTGGGGGTTATGAGTAACTGAAACAGCAAGAGCGGTCTCACCGTAGTAAGCAGCTGATAGCAAAGCCAGACAGCTCTAGATTAGTTGGAGAAAGCGACTTCCAGCTTCAGCTTGGTAGCCGTGTGCCCTGCAGGGAGAGTAATGTTGGCTGGGCTCTCCCAAAAGCCAGGCTTGACGCAGGCCTTCATACCTCCCAAACAGGAGGAAAGACTGGAACAAGGCACATTTGTAATTTGCTCTAAGAAAAAAATATACACTGAATGTGTAGAATTCCAGGAAGAAGCATGAAGAACTATGACATATTTTCTTGAATCATATGGCTCTTGGTGTTGTCAAGCTCATTACATAGACAGAAAGTCTCCTCGTGTTTCCTGTCAGGCTTTCTGTTCAGGCTGGAGAGAGTCGGCTGGCGTTAGCCCCTGAACACCATAGAGCCTTCCCTGTTTGCATCCTTCATTCACTTCACAGGCGCCAGCTGAGCACTTTGTGTATGCTTTGTACTACAGGAGATCCAAAGATGAATTAAACATGGGTTCGGTCCTCAGGGAACTTAAAATCTAATAGGAAAATTCCCATTTCATATTAATACGGAAGGCAGAAATAAAAAACTGTTTTGTATAATGACTGTGAAGCATTGCAAGGTATCCCAGGCTTAAAGACCACTTCTTTGACTACATTAAGGAATGGTCAGTTGCTGTAGGAATTCCTAGGGCCAGTAGCCTTTAAGTTACCCGCCCTCTTGGGCGTGGACTCTTCTCCTATTTATGCTGATATAAAGCACACATCTAGCCTCTTGTCTAGCTGCGGGATTTGGTTGCTCTTCCCTGTTCCAGCAGAGGATTGTGATCTGTGAGTCTACACCTAAATAAATAACCCTCTATTATTCTCAATTCTGAGCTAGCATGGGATTTCTTTTAAGTGTCCATCTTCTTCTGGCGCCCCATGAAGATTCAGACTCCATACCTAGTGAGTGGACGGCCTAAAGGTCCAAAGTCTCCCAACTCTACCTGCTTGGTACCATAGCAGAGCTAACTGACTGCGGTGACTTGGAAATTTCCCAAGCTCAAGAACATCCCCTAGCCCACTGCCCCGTTTCTTGTCAGGTGGCGACTTGTGCAGCTTCCGTTTGTGCTCCCTGCCCATGAGTTCTGGTTTTCTTGCTCCGTGTATGGAATTGATTTAATTGCTTTTAATTTGTCAAGTAAAGCATATTTCTCAGTATTTAACCAGTACCAAGGTGAGAATCTAAAGTGGCTCAGGACTGTTCATGTTGCCACCAGTTGCCTCGCTGCTAGTCACAACTCTGCAACCACAACACCTACTGGACAGTAAAGATTATTACACCTAAAACAATTGACTGGATCTCATAACAGATAATCAATAATCAATAAATTGAAAGTTATATAATGGTAGACTACACTAACATTGAAACTTTTAGTAAC
>NW_026067962.1:9283613-9286732 GCF_014885135.2 Alexandromys fortis
CTAGAGGTACCAACAGCCCTACCTTTAAAAAGGTTAACTGAGAAAACAGTATGGATTAAACACTGGCCTTTAACAGAAGACAAACTGCAGGCTTTAGAACAGCTGGTACAAGAGCAAAAAATGCTCACCATATTGAAGAATCAACCAGCCCTTGGAATTCTCTTCCATTTGTTGTTAAAAAGAAATCTGGTAAATGGAAAATGGTGACAGATCTAATAGTTGTCAATAAGGTAATTTAACCTACGGGCTCTCTACAATCTGGAATTCCTTTGACTTCTCTATTACCAAAAGGATGGCCTCTTATAGTTATTGATTTGAAAGATTGTTTCTTCACTATACCTTTACAAGAAAAGGACAGAGAAAAACTTGCCTTCACAGTGCCTACTTATAATACTTCTCAACCTACTAGGAGATACCAGTGGAACATCCTTATACATGGAATACTCAATAGCCTCACCCTATGCCAATACTTTATAAGTCAGCCATTGGAAATGATACATAAAAAAATTCCTAAATCTATAAATTACCATTACATGATTGACATTTTGTTATCTGATTCAAACATAGATACTTTAGAAAGAATGTTTGAAGAAGAAAAGAAATTTTTACCAAAATGGGGATAACAAATTGTTCCTGAAAAAGTACAGAGAGGAGACTCTATCAATTTCCTAGATTATAAGATAGGTTTACAGAAAATTAGAACACAAAAGGCACAAATTAGCAGAGACTGATTGTGGACTCTTAATGGCTTTCAGAGATTGTTAGGAGACATTTCCAGTCTGTGATTGGCTGTTGGGATAACACCTGATCTAATAATTCATTAATAATGATATCACCTTATATGGTGATAAAGACTTAAATAGTCCCAGAGAATTAACAGATGAAGCAGAAAAGGAATCAACAATTGTTGAGCAGAAATTACATGTGGATAGGGTGAATCCAAATCTTAATTGTATTCTAGTCATATTGCCTTCCAGAATTTTTCCTACAGGAATTTTAATGCAGAGGGATGATATTATCTTAGAATGGATCTTTATACCACATAAACCAAATAAAATATTAGAAACTTATGTGGAAAAAGTCTCTGAATTAATTATAAAAGGTAAAATGAAACTTTGTCAATTAGCAGGTATAGATTCAGCAGAGATTATAGTGTCTTTCACTACTGATGAAATAAAAAAGTATGGGAAGACAATAAGCTATGCCAAAGAGCTTGTGCTAATTTTGGGGGGAGAAATTAATAGCAATTATCTCAAACAGATTGACTTAACATTATAAAGAGAACTTCTTGGATTCTTCTCTGAATTGTACATAACTGGAGCCCATAAACTTTCTACTGTTGCAAATACATCAGAGAAGGCAGGTTACAAATCAGAAAAATTAAGTAAGGTGGAACAAAGCCCTTATAATTCTGTCCAGAGGGCAGAATTATATGCTATTCTCATGGTGCTAAGGTATTTTAAAGAACCTTTTAATATAGTTACTGATTCACAATATGCAGAAAGTTGTTTTGCATATTGAAACTGCCAAATTTATACCAGATGACAGAATTGACTTCATTTATACAGGTTCAAAATTAAATCAAGAATAGGCTTTGTCCCATGTACATAACACACATCTGATCCCATATGGGTCTGCCAGGTCCTCTAGCACAAGGTAATGCAGAAATTGATTATTGATTGGAAGTGTGTTGTAGGCCTCAGAATTTCATAAGAAACATCATGTCAATAGCAAAAGTTTAAAGAAGAATTTTCTACTACATGGCAACAAGCTAAGGAGATTATAAAGAGATGTCATACTTGCTTTTTCTATAACCAAACACTGCTACCTGCAGGGACTAACCCAAAGGGTACTCAAAGGAATAAAATCTGGAAGATGGATGTGTTCCACTTTGCAGAATTTTGAAAATTAAAATATGTAAACCATACCATTGGAATTTATTCAGGTTTTCAGTGGGCAGCTACTTTAAGCTCAGAAATGGCTGATTCAGTAATCGCACATTTATTAGAAGTTATGGCCATCATGAATATACCTGCACAAATAAAGACAGACAGTGATCCAGCATATGTCTCTAAGAAAATGAAACAGTTATTTTGCTTATTATAATATAAAGTATATTACAGGTATACTGCACAATCCTACAGGTCAGGCAATTGTAGAAAAGTTAAATAGAACTATAAAGGATATATCAAACAAACAGAAAGGGATGGAAAATACCCCTAGAAATAGATTACATAATGCTTTATTAACCTTGAATTTTCTTAATGCTAATGAGAAAGGGACAACAACATCAGAGAGACATTGGATAATAGAAAAGTCTTCTGAATTAAATCTGCCAGTGTATTTCAAGGATGCGTTGACCTCACAATGGAAACAGGAGATGTACTATGTTGTGGAAGGGGTTTTTCTCTTGTTTCCACAGGAGAAGTATAACTATGGATATCATCAAAATTAATAAAGATTGTGTTTGAAAAAGAAAAACCTCTTGAGAATGAGAAATGACAGCTCATCCATAGGGGTGACAATCATACAGGTGGTAAGAAAACCTCATAAGGGTTGGACAGGGTTCTGCTCTTGTCTTTGCAGGAAAAATACACATCTTCAAAAATTAAAGAGACCCTGAATGTTTGGATGCTGACAGAAGGAAAAATAACTACCCAATAAGGATCATCAATAAAAAGGAATATAACTTGTAAGGACAGGTGATCAACACATATACATTTATATATAGTTGGCTTTGGAGTTGGATGATGGCTCTGTCCTTCTCTCAATCCAAGCATGTTATTAAAAGAAAAATTCAGAGTTTCTGTCTAATGTCAAGAGCCATCTAGTATGGAACAGAAAGAAAAAAGAATTTAAAAAAATGCTACTTTTCTTCATACTTATTTTCATCCCTATTGTGCCTTTCATTGTATATATATATAGGGGAATTTTGTAGGACTGTTCTACCTTCTTTTAGCAAAGCTTGGTAATCACATTTCTTATGTCTTATTGGTTCAGTTTAGACAGTAGCTTTCAGCAATTCAGGCAAAGACAGTTTCTTTGCCCACATAGCTAGCATTTGCCATAAAGAAAATAAACCCTATATGGAATTTTTTGATGCCCTTTGTCTTCTCTGA
>NW_026067962.1:9287596-9353203 GCF_014885135.2 Alexandromys fortis
AAAAAAAAGACTGTCAAATCTTGCCAAGATAGGGTAAAACAGTTTTGAAAAATTTCTTGCCTCTGAAAACGGTCTGTCAGTTACTCTAAGCCTTAGCCAAAGTTGGTTGTTCCAACATTGAAAATGAGACTGTAGGTGTTTCCCCAGGTAGCTAGTTGTCTCTGTCATTTGTTGCACATTTTGGAAGTTGCTTTATTACACTTCCTGCTTACTCAAGTAATATTATTTCCCTTCTTGTATCTTCGATGGGGTTGATGACTAGATAGCTGTAGTTACTTTTCTTTCATGATTTGGCCAAGTTATTTATTATACAAGACATAAACTCGTTAGGATAGGATAATTATTGAAATATTTATCACATGTTTCTTGCTTGATATAGTTGTTCTTATTGTATATAATTTTGTATTAGACTTAGAACTCTCCTATTTAAACAAAGGGGGGAGGTGCTGTAGAAATTTCTACTGCCAGTAGCCTTGAAGTTACCCACCTACTTGGGTGTGGCCTCTTATACTATTTATGCTGATGTAAAGTGTGCATGCCTGCCTGCATCTGGCCTCTTTTCTGGCTGCGGATTCGGTAGCTGTTCCTGTTCCAGCAGAGGATTGTGATCTGTGAGTCTACCCCTAAATAAATAACCCTCTATTATTCTCAATTCTGAACTAGTAAGTGATTTCTTGAAAGCGTTCTCCTTTAGTCAATGGGTCCACTTTGCATTTGGAAGTTGGTTTTCTGTGAGTTTGTTCTGTCCTGAGACATAGTGAACACAAACACTGGCTACTCCATCTGCTTTCTTAGGGCAGTGTCTTCTGTGATCTCAAAGCCCATTACCACCTGGCTGGTAGCAGTCTGAAGCCTCCCTTACCATCCTAATTATTAGCAAATTGCTCTTGCTAGATCAATGGGCACACTTTCAAGTCTAATAAGATTTAAAAAAATAACTGTTCAAAGCTGAGATATTTTTAGTCCTACAGAGAGATTGATTTCTTTTTATGAGACTGAATTTCTTTAGACTGTTTTCTTTGATTTTAGCCAACATTTCAGGTTTGATCCTCACTATGCTAAAAGGATGTTTTTTTTTTTTTTTCTTGAGGACTACCCGTTACCTTTCACCATTTTCCCAAGTTGGAAATGTGTTCAGAGATTCTGAGTAAGCACGCATCACGATGTCACTGGCTTCTCTTAAATGAAAAGAATCTACTCAGGTGTTTAAAATAATAAGCATTGATAATTACTCTTATACTTCATTCCCATGGTTGGGAATTCAACTGAAACTACCTTCTTTCAACACAGTTTATTACCATTGAGTAGCAGTAGGTGTCATGAAAGCAGACAGAAGGTCAGCCTCAATGAACTTTCATAGGACTTGGAGGAATTGGACCTCTTGCTCACTCTTGGTGGGAAGGTACAATGGGCAAATGCTATATAAAATAGTCTAGACCTTTCTGAAACAACAAAAAGAGAACACATTATATTTTTCAGCAGTCCCAACAATAAGCATTTCATTCAAAAATACTGAAATCACTACCAGTGCTCCATTGAAGTTCTCATCACAATGGTTAAGATTTCATTTTTACAGACAAACAGGCACGAAATCTGTGGTATTCACATAGTGTGTAATACTATTATGATTTAAGAAGAAAATTTTGCAGTATGTGACAAGGTGGATGAAACTTGAGAACATCATGCTAAGTTATGTGAGCCATAGAAGTACAAACACTGTGTGATCCCACATATAACAGGTATCAAAATAGACAAATTCAAAGAATTCCACAAGTAGAAGTGTGGTTGCTAAGGGATGTCAGAAAGAGCAATGAGATTACTGATCAATGAACATTATATTAGTGACAAGATTAATAAGATCTATAGAGATGCATCTCTATAATCAACAATATTCTATTGTAGATTAATGTCTTTGTTAAGCATACCACTACAAGAAAATAATTCTAAAAACAGAAACAGTCTCACTGCAACAAAAATGTGTATGTTAGAGTTTGCACCTCTTGGGGCAGAAGGTTCAGATATGCTCGGCAGGATTTGACTGGAGGTAGAGACTGCAGGCTGTTTGAATAAGCAGCATGGAGAAGCTGAGTAAGGATTTTGGAGGCATGCTGATGGCCTTTAATCCCTGTATTTGTCTTCCCTTCATGGTATGGTTTGAATTGTGTCCCCCACCAAATTTAGAATATGAAGTTCTTTGTAAATAAAGTTGCTGTGGATATAACTAAGCTGAGCTCATACTAGATAAAGGATACCTTCATTTAATTCAGTAAGATTGGTATTCTCATTAGAAAGTAATGTGATGATGGAGAGTGAGAAGGGCCATGATTAGCAATGGAGAGATTAGAGATAGGAAGCTGTACATTAAAGAATGTCAATGGTATGGCTAGGATCAGACATGGGAAAGACTCAAGACATGGTCATCCCAGAGACTCTAATTCCTGGCTATGCTGATAGGCTGGCTTTGAAATGGTTGCCTCAAGAATCGTGATAGAATAATTTTTAAAACAATAAACAGTAGGCAATAGCAAATAGCATTTTGCTTCTAGGATAGCGGTGAACCCTAACTTGATAGTTGAGACACAGAGAAAAGCAAGGTCTCTTTCCCTTCCTTTTTATGCTCTCAGATTTTATTTCTGAAACTAAATAGGCCTGGAAAGAGAAAAACAGAATGGTTCCATTTTAAAAATGATAAAACGTGAAGCAGGGCAAGTACTGGCTGCTTCCTAGTTTCAGTTGAATGTCTAGAAGCCCTAATGCCCTAGTGGCAGAGACCTAATCAGAGAACTGTGTGGCCTCCAGGAAGAAGGCCAGAGACTGAATGTAGACATTGCTCTTCTTGGCTTGTTTTTACTGTGTGGTGAAACTCAGAGACCAGCAGATACACTGCCACATTAATCTTTCCCTTTCGGTGGGTTCTATACTAAATCAAGGTGCCCGTCCATGAAACGCCCCCTACCCGCCTCTTTCCAGAGTAACAGAACGATGTCACAGTTTGGGACAATGAGTTTTGATGAGTAGCAAGTGGTTTGCTGCCTTCCTTGGGAAGCTTACAAGAGAAAAGGAGCTCAGAAGAGCCTACTTTTAGAATTCAGGTGAGCTTATCATGTTCAGCATCCATGCTACAACAAGATTCTGACAGAAAATGCTCCAGAGAAACCAACAGACAGACAGACATTTGCCCATCTTTGAATATTTGAGAACTTAAAATCTATATCTTCCAAGCTGCTAAATCCTTCGTAATAATCTTTGTGTGAGTGTCTCCATGCAGAAGGAAGAGAAGCAGGCACTTTAAAGTCGTTATTTCTGAAATGTGCATGTTCACATAAGTCGTTCTGGTCAGAGATCCATCACACTGCATGGCAGGCTGCACAGTAGCTCTCAGACAGGAGGCTGCTTAGTTTTCTATTTAATTCTAAACAGTGAGTTGTAGGGAGAAGTTGGTGTTCCGTAGAATCACGAACAACTGGGAAGGGCATCTTCTCAAGTAACATCACCCGTCAATGCATTTGCTTCACCTCTGATGCAAACACCCTCCACCCCTGCATCGACAGTCCACCTGCCTAATTGAAGGATCAGTGTGATGATACGTTTGGAACTGTAATCAGATCAGTAAACTCCCAGATTTACCGACACTACAGAGTAAATAGTTATAGCTATACTCCACAGTTATACAACACAGCAAACACTTCACACCAGCTGAACGATGTTAGATGAACGTTTCCAGCAACGGAAAATGCTGTTTTTCAACACAGAGACGTAACGATTAGAACCCATTTCTCATTGTCTGTCAATGTTCATGGTTTAGTGTGTGGCGTATGCCTTCTGCATGAGCAGAGAAAAATATTATTTGCGAGCAAACAATAAAACTTCATCTCCATGCATTCTTCCCTATGGCCAAATACAATTCCGTTGTGTATGTATCCTAGATTTCCTATCCACTCCTCTGCTCACATACCCCAAGGCCGATCCATCAGCAGTGTGTTCTATATGGTACTGGATAACCACAGATGTGTAGGTATCTCTGCACTGCAAATGGTCACTGAACACTGCACGTCATCGTCTCATCACTGGCCACCTCATTTGTCCACTCGCTGACTGGACTGCTTGATTTCTCTTGTCATTTAGATTTTTTGGTTATTTGCATATTCTGGGATATTAATTTTGTGTCGAATGTCTAGCTAGAGATTAGTCCACTTGGTGAAACAAACCAGACTTAGACAAATATCACGTTTTTCACATTTTTCTCTCATAGGCAGAACTTAGATTTCACAAGACATACATACATGCACACACACAAGCACACACATGCAAACATGCATGAGTAGACACAAAACTAACTGCAAAAAGGAAGAGGAGTGTAAGAGTGAAGAGTGGGGGAAGGGTAGTGTGCATGGGTGAATGAGGTCAATGACGTAGTTAGGTTAATATGTCTTTATGAAACCCATCCTTGGGCATAATACCAGCAAGCTACAATGTGAAGTGGGAAAATGGAAAAGTGGGGGTACTTTAATTGGGGAGGAGACAGGAGATCAATTCAGAATGGGAGGGAATCAGGAGGAAAAATTACCAAGGATATTGCGAAAAATCCCGAATTTACTCTATTTATCCTTATCTACTTAAAATTACACTAAACACATTTTGATGTATTTGTATACATATACAGTTTAAATGGAGTTATGCCATTTAGGCTGACAGTGCTCACCCAAAGAGCCGTATACTACCTGACAGAAATACCCAACACCAAACATGAGAACCCTGTTGGTCAGGGGAGGCCAGAAGACTCCCAAAATAACATTGGCATTTGCCATTGCTTTTGCTTACCTCCAAGAGGTTCAAGGTAAGTCCTTATTTCTGAAGATATGATGCACTCAGACACAGGGTCTGGGAGGTCAGCTGGATCTGGCCTCAAAACCCCCTCCTCCGAGGATTGCCTTTCATTGTACTGCAAATTGCTATGCAGACTTCTGAGGGAGGGAACCTACACAGCTGTGATGCCTATGACTCAATGGTCACAGCATGGCAAGCAATTCCCAAGGGGACAATGGTGACACGTACTCCTATCTTAGTGGCAAACAAAAGCTGTCTAATTGGACTTAAGGCCTGCTCAACAGGCAGAAAAATCATGTCTGCCACTCTAATGCATTATTAGTAAGGTCATGAATCTTAGAGGACACTTTTCCAGCTTTCTTTCCTAAACAAGCACAGTTCTTAACTGTATCCTAAGCACTTAGCATTATAACCATAAATACATTGAACTCTCACTCCTTATCAGAGAAACTTATCTTTGCAACAGAAGGAGAACATTACACAAAACTGCAACTGGTGAAAACATAGATAACAACTGATTATAGGGTACCAAGTCCCAGTGGGCACATCTACAACACAACCCCAAAACCTAAAGCTCATGGTAAAAGACATGGAGATATTGTGAGAACAAGAGGACCAGAAAGTCTGCTGACATTGTGTCTTATGGCAAGAATGTAAGCAGAGATTGCTCGTTCATTTCCTGGTCACCCAGACACGAATAATCACAGAGGCTCCAATAATTACAACACTGCTTGGCCAATGGTTTAGGTATATTCCTACATAGCTCTTATATCTTAAATTAACCCATTTCTATTAATCTGTATATTGCCCGCCATGAGATTGTGGCCTATCAGTAAGGTTCCAACACCCTTCTCCTCAGGCAGCTACATGGCATCTCTTTGACTCCTCCTCCTACTCTCTTCTCTCTCTCTCTCTCTCTCTCTCTTCAGATTCCCCATTTGGCTTTACTCTGCCAAGCCATTGTCCAAAAATGGTTTATTCATCAACCAATAGAAGCAAAAGATATCCAGAAGGCCATCGACATCACAAGGGAGACATACACACTTGTGATACCACAATAATATGGCTGCCTAAATAAGACCTGAACAAGTACAACAGCAAAAGATACAATAACAATGCTCAGACCAAAAGGGAGATTCTATCTCTATGAATCCTCAGACTGCTTCTATCTCTATGAATCCTCAGACTGCTTCTCTCTCTACAAAACCTCAGACTGCATCTCTTTATGTGAAACTGCATCTGAGCTCCTGTCTCTTCCCCTTTATCTTCCTCTCTCCACCCAGACATATCACTCCTGTCAACACCTCCCTAGTGCTGGGATTAAAGGCATATCATGCCAAGTGCTAAGATCACCTTTGTGTGAGCTCTATTTTTCTTATAGACAGATTCAACTTCATGTAGCCCAGGGTAGCCTTGAACTCACAGAGATCCATCTGCCTCTGTCTCCTGAGTGCTGGGATTAAAGATGTATGCCACCACTGCCTGGCCTCTATGGCTAACTAGTGGCTTAGCAATGCACTCTGATCTTCAGACAAGCTTCATTTGTTAGATCACAAACAAAATATCATTACCCTCCCCCATAAGGAGGAACTTGTCTCCTGGACCAGGAGGTTCTGAACATGCTTCCGTCCATCCAAGGCATAAAAAGCAGTTTTTCTTCTTTCATAGTTACTATCCATTTGTTCCCTTAAACACACGTTCTTCTTCATTCTTACATAATACCTTCTAGAATTTTGCTAAACACTTCCAGCATTTTAAATGAATTTCTTAGTGGCTAGTGTATGTGGGTAGAAGAATGACCGGGTTGGTCATCTTCAGGTTCGGGGGTCAGACAGTGTCACCCCCTGTTTTTGTCTTAAACTAAGTAAGATGGGTCTGGTTTTCTGTCATAAGACACAGACCTCACAGCCTCTGAAGCTATATACTTATTAGAATTCCAGCATTTAAGATATACCTTATCAGATATTCCTCTCCCGTAGACTCTCTAACACCCTTCCCTAATTTCATGGCTAACAATCTGGTTCCTGTAGATTTTCTAATTTCAAGTAGAGTTGCACAGACTGCCTGTATTTGAAGGGTATGTATTGTATACACAGTAAGTCCTTAGTGAGTCTGCCGAGGTTCTTCCTGCTGGTATGTCAGGCCACAACCAAAAGCTGCCCTCACTCTCCATCCTAGACACTGTTTATTCACCCACAACACAGACTTTTCCTTTGTGGGACTGGGGATTGAAGTGAGAGCCTCACACATGCTAAGCATATGCTCTACCGCTGAACACACTTTCTTTCTTATGATCCACTAGCCTTAGGATTTAATTGCAGGGTGTGTGTGTGTGTGTGTGTGTGTGTGTGTGTGTGTGTGTATGAGAGAGGGTGCATGTGTGTCTGAGTATTTGTGAAGTATGTATATGAGTGTGTGTTTGTGTATGTGTGAAAGAGGGTGCATGTCTGAGTATCTGTGAGTATGTAAATGAGTGTGTGGATGAGTGAGTGGATGAGTGTGTGAGTGTGTGTGTGTGTGTGTGTGTGTGTGTGTGTGTGTGTGTAATCAACCCCGTGCTCACAAACATGGAGGCCAGGGCAAGGTGTCAAGCATCTCTTCCATTATTGCTCTGAAGCAACGTTTCTCATCTGTAGTGCTATTTCATTTGTATTTTAAAAAATAAACTTGCCTGAATATCAGGGAGTAAAACAGCCCCACTGGTCAGTCTTATAGACACACACCTTTAATCCCAGTAGCCACACTAGTTTGCCATAGAAACCAGGGTGGGGTAGTGGTGCATGCCTTTAATCCCAGCCCTAGAGAGGAATATAAAATGGGAGGAGACAGCTCTCAGACACAGTCTCATTCTGAGATTCATGGAGGCAGGATCGCCATTTCAGACTGAGGTAGAGTTAAGAGCCAGTGGATGGCTGTTTGGCTTTTCTAGCCTTCAGGTTTAACCCCAATATCTGTCTCTGGGTTTTTATTAATTGTGCTACACTCATCAAACCAAAAGTTTGCCGTTTTTTTGCTGAGCCTGGTGTCAAGCAAGTTCTTGGGAGTCACCTGCCCCCTTTCTTCTTCCCAATGCCGAGGTTCTCATGCTTGCAGAGGAAGTGCTGTTAGTCACTGAACTGCCGCATCAACCACACTTACAGCACTTTCAGTAGTCCAGGAAACTTCCACCGTGTCTTTCAACTCCTAACATCACAGTGAGACTACAGCTCCCGCAAGGTCTTAAACAGAAGAGGTAATAGTATGTCAGTGGCTCGGTGTCTTTACACTCACTCTTCCTTGTCCCCATATCCAGTCTGTATTCTCCTGGTACTCACAGTTAATTTTCATTTAGCAATAAGATTACTAATTACTTAAAGCAGTTTATTGTCAATGAAGAAGAAAAGGTGACTTGCAGCCACCATCATTTTGAAATGCTAACAAATCATTTAATTCCCTGGCTAATACCAACTTTAAAGATAATTGGTATTCAACCAAATGCACTCATTTGGTTTCAACTCATTGGATCATCATACTTATTAAAACAGTGAACACTTTTAGATTCCCCTCGTGTGCTCTGGTGGCCTGGTAGAAGGACACACTAGGCAGATTACTCAACAGGCGTTGATGGTCACTGATGGGGTTCTGAGAGATAGATAGTAGCCCATGTTTCTCATCCCTCAGGTGTGTGTGCATGTGTGTAATTTTTGTGTTTCTTTGAACACAGGTGTGTCACCCAATAACTGCCTTCTTCTTAATGTACTATTTTCCCTGTGAGTTTGTCTCTTTTTGCTTCCAAATATATCCATGTTATAAGGGAGGCCAAGTCGTATGGGATTGGGGACAATTGTTATGCTTTGACCTGCAAAAGCCCTCTTTCCAAATAAGATAACATTGAGAGGAACCAGGGGATAGAGCTTGTGTTTTGGGGAGGTACAAAATTTAATATACTATTTACATTAAGGCCAAGATTTCCTACCAGGTAGGTATGAGGTGATTTACAGAAGTGGCAAGAATAACTTTGGTAGTTATTAGAGGAAAAGTCCTTGACTTATTTGACCTTGGAGAGCCATTGGCTGAGCTTCAGAGAAGTAGAAAAATGTCTGCTATACTAATATTGACAAATTCTCAGAGGAGAGAATTGAATCCTGTTTTAGAGGTGCATTCTTAAAGGAAATAAACACCTGGTGGATGGTTTAGGAATTATTTGTAGTGATATTTCATTTGTATTTTAATAAATAAAGCTTTCCTGAAGATCAGAGACTAAAACAGCCCCACTGGTCAGCCTTACAGACCAGGAAATGGGTGACACATATGTTTAATCCCAGTAGCCACACTAGTTTGCCATATAAATGGGGCAGTGCATGCCTTTAATCCCAGTGGTACACGCCTTTAATCCCAGCCCTAGAGAGGAATATAGGACAGGAGGAGACAGCTCTTACACACAGTCTCCTTCTGAGATTCCTGGAGGCAGGATCACCATTTTCAGAATGAGGTAGAGGTAAGAGCCATTGGCTGGATGTTTTGCTTTTCTGACCTTCAGATAGATATTGAACCCCAATATCTATCTCTGAGTTTTAATTAATCATGCTACAATTGTCCCTGAATAGATCTCATTCATCCAAAAAAGGGAGATATCAGGTGGACCTTGGAGGATGATGGGAGATTGCCATGAATCTAACTCAGTGTTAGCCACCATCGTCTGCTGAATGTTGTATTTACTGGAATGTATCAGATTCTTGGCATTTGGGATGTAACTGAAGACCGCTGACTTTGCTATTTTTAAATCTCTGCAACAAAGGAGGTCAAAGCTATGTCACCTTCATATGAAGGAGATGACAGTGACATTTAGTAGGTTATGCCCTCCGTCCTTTCTCACAGTGCTGGCTACGGGGCCTTTGAGAAGTCTTGACATTCTGAAAAAATGAATGCCGGTTCGTTTTGTTGATGATGTAATAATATTTACTGTACCTGAAAATCAATAATTTGGCACAAATATGCAATGGAGAATGTGAGATAATTCCCTTGAATATTCTTGTATCTACTGTGTATCTGTGATGCTTTTTACAGATTCAGGGATGCGGGATGTGCTGGGCTTTTCTGATTAAAATAGTGAACAGCATTCACACTGCGATCCTCACTTCTGAGTCTAAAAGAGGGGAATGGGTTTGGTGAAACCATTTGGAGTTTGCAACAGGTACACACAAACATATTATTATTATTACTGCTTAACTCCTTCGTGGGGGACTTGGTTCCTCCTGTTGAGTACACCCCATAGCAAAGAGGACCATCCTGTGATTTTGGTTTTGATTTAAGTGTTCTCCCCAACAGCTTTGCCAACCAGCTGCTGGCAGTGTTCGCTAATATCAGCCTACAGAGTCCCCCCGTTTCTTCACACAGCTGCCCTCAACCAAATGAGAAGCCAGCTCTGCTTTCTCTGAGAAGCCAGATCACCTGTGGAGGTAGACCTCAGCCAGTGTCATGGCGCTCATGGGGGTCTATGGGGGTACTAACTATGAGACACACTCTATGTTCCAGAGATTCCCCCATGGACCACACGAGAGCTGAACTCTAGTTGAGACCTTATTTAGTTGAGACCATTCTTATTTAAGTTGTCCCTCAGCCCCTGTGACATTTCACCATCACACTATTCTTCCGGAGAACCTTCTCCGGTACACTATGGGAAGAAGAATGTCCATAGAGTCTCTCCTTCTGAGGAACATGTCCAACAAATGCAGTGTGCAGAGCTCTTCCTTGAGCTGTGCAAAGTATCTGAAGGTCCCCGTGGAAAACTCACAATGTGGGCTGTTGTGGTTCTTAGCACAGTCACATGTGGGGAATCAAGGATTGCTCACTGTTTAAAAAGAAGTTGGTGATGCTTTACTGTCCCCTAGCAGACACTGAAGTCTAGAGGAATATTCAGCATTCAATAAAAGACATCCATCATGACGGAGGTGCTAGAACTTCCTGGTCATAACGTTAGACAGATGCAACAGGTAAGTACCCATTTGTGATAGAAATGTCCAAGTCAGTAAGGCATACACAAGCATACTGCATAAGCTGTTCAAATATCTGTGTCATCTGTCTTAAAATCCATTTGTGATTTCTGTACAGATTTCTTTTTGCAGCAACCAAGAGAATTTAATATGTTGTGCTATGCAAGAGTGAATTACAGCCAAATTAAAACCTTCTCAGAGATGGCCTTGAAAAAGATTTATGAGAACACTTCCTGGTAGCAAAGAAACCATGAATTTGAATATTCACATTGTCTGAATGAAGAACGGATCTAGGTATTCTTACATGGATTTGGGCTGTTCTGATGTTTTGGTGGTTAGTTAAAGGATATTGAACTGGCATGTGTGTAAGACCAAACATAAAGAAATAAGAAGAGACATGCGGACACATTATGGAAATGAGTGCAAAAACTGTGAATCGTTGGGTCTCATATCCCACTAAATATCTACCTGCTGCAGGGGATCCAGTGATTATTGACCGCACAGGATGGCACATATTGTAGATGCTAGCAAGTCTATTTGATATCCTGTTAATTACCCAACTCAGTCAGACTTCAAATGGAGTCACGGTCATGGGAGTTGGAGAGCTGTCTCTTGCTAAGCTGTGTGCTATATGCACACATGCAAATTTAGGAGCATGCATGGAGGTCAGAGGAGGATGTGGGTGTCCTGCTCTAATACTTCCTGCCTTATTCCCTTGCAACAGTGTCTAACTGTATGTGGAGCTAGGCTGGCAGCCAGAAAACCCAGAAATCCTCTTGTCTCCTTCCGCCACAGTGCCAGTGTTCCCACTGGACATTTTATGTGAGTGCAGAAATTGAAGCTCTGATCCACAAGCACAGAACATACTCTTTTGCATTGAACCAACTCTCTAGCTCTTGAGAAGGACCATTTCTAAATGCCTTCTTTTCAACATTGATCAGTGTGAAGTCCTCGTTCTGACATTCTGTCTTAGGAGAGCAAGGTTGCCACTTGGAAGAACGTTGAGTATACTCATCTTGAAATTATATATTATGTATGCATATATAAAGTACTATGTATCATTTATATGCCATTTTAAATATGAGCTTTATTTGTCTGAACGAAGTGGCTCTGTTAATATTGTTGGTTGGAGGGTTGGACCATCTAACTTATCAGCATCAGATCTGTATGATGTTGTATGAGACCACAGAAGGAGGTGTGGCATTAAGGAGGTATGGCAGTAAACACAACGTAATTCCCATGATCCACTGCTACTGTTATAGAAAGCAGCACATGAACACGTATATTTAATGTGATGATGTTGTCTAAGGCTCCGTTGGATAAAAGGCTCCTTTCTTATTGCTATTGGAGTAATGCTTTCGTCAAGGTTTAAAGGTATAAAACAATTGAGCCTCAAACCTTGGTATTAATTAAATTAGCAAAGAAAAAATAATCGAACTGGTGGAGAGTGAGTCGTTCTAATGTCAACAGGTGTTCTCGGTTGTATCTAAGTGAAGATCTAGAGTTGCTGAATGAACCTTGGCAGGAAGGATTATGTCTTGAAATTCAGCAACCTCATCAAGCCATCCTTTGATGCTTCCACACTCCGTGGTAGCCCTTCACTGCAAAGCGTAGCCATAAAGGCACTTGATGATTCAGGGGCTTCAGTGGGAAGGAGAAGGTCACTTGCCCAGAAACGCGTATTAGATCAAATTCAGTGCAAGTGAGATCATCCAAGTGACACATTATCTGAATGGCACAATGAATTTTCATAAATTTTGAACTATGAAATATTTAAATGTGTAGAAAAATACAAGAAAACATTACAAAATTCACTACATCGATGTAAAATATTGCAGATGAGTTGAAAGCCCTTACTATTCAGATTTTGTTTGTTCCCTTTCAAATGTAAATACTGTGCTAAGGCTGACACCTACAGATTTCTATGTCCACATATTGTAAATGGTATATAGACTAATGTATTTTATTATTAACGTTGTATCGCATAGCATATGTTTTCCTTTATAGGCTGCGTCTTATTAAGGACATTGTTTAGATTTTTGTTGAGCAGCCTAATGTTTTTTGCCTAATTTCCTTCTAATCATTCCTATAGTTGCCATCATTCTTCATGTAACTGTGTTGTCTTGTTCCCGGTAGCTAAGCTCCTTGCATTGCTGAAAGCAAAAGCCTCCCACTAATCCGGATTAGTATAAACGCAGCAGAGTGAATTGTGTCCAGACAGAAATGATGTTTCCCCCTACAATTTTAGTGTAATGGGCTCCAGGAAGAATCTAGACTTGGGCTTTGCAGGATCACAAATTCAAGGCTGAAACCCAGAAAACTTAACCAAAGCCGTTGGCTCTGTTATCCATTTCTTGAAAATGACGTTCAGGGACAAGTTAGTGCTTATGTTTTGTCCTCTCTTTCCAGCAGAATCCTGTTCTCATTACCAGAGAGCGTATTGTGTGGGGGTGTAATACAAACAAAGCCCTGAGTGGCTGGGGAAAACTGAGTTCTCATTGGTCTAACACTCTATGGAGAACAAACCTTGAACTGACAAGGATCTGCTATGAGCCTACAGACAAGACCACATGTCACCACCTCCACTAAACAGCTTTCCGTGCATCTATCATGCGACATCTATTCTTCTGAAACAGCTATTTGTGTCCAAAATGAGCTTTAGGATTTTAGCAAACACCCCCAGAAGTAGCACCACTCTCCCCAAATTCAGATCCACATTAAAATTTAAAAACATATTGTTTTCCCTTTTCACTTCATACCAGGAATTTCCTTCTTTACCTGGCTGTTCCAAGGTCTTTGCTTGCTTCCTTAGGATGTGTCTATGTTAGGAAACATTAAGCGACCAAGAATCAGTCCCTTCTCCCATGTTTAGTTTATTACCCTTTGGCAACAAACAGACAGTTTCAATTTCAGTGAAATGATGCAACCGAAGGTCATATTAAGTGAAGTAAACCAGACTCAGACAAATACCACATGCTCTTTATTATGTGTGGAAAATATATATAACTAGTATATGATGTATATAATATATAATATATACACATAATATATATGTGTGTTCCACATATTCCTAATATATAATAATATGTATATGTTAGGAATAAATCTTGTTAGTTTGGAGAATATAAATATATAAAATATAGGAATATGTTTATTAGGAATAGATAACATGTAATTAATATATAGGAATATATACTTGTATAAAGATATATAAAACATAATTATATATATATATATGTATATATATAATATATGTTCCAAGCATTAAAATAAAAGGGACATACTTGTTTGGAAGGGGAACTAGGAGGACTAGAGAGGGTGAAAAGGAGAAGATAAATAAAGTCAATTGTATAAATGTGTATAAGCATTAGGATAAAACACATTATTTTATATTATTCATATATACTAATATTAAAATATCAACAAAAGTGGTCCTATGTTGTCAAATACATTGGGTTCTATCAAATTACATAGTAGCATACAAATAAAGTCAGAGCGAATTAAGATAAAAATAAAAATACTATAAAAACTGATAGAATTTTATAGATTCTCAGTTATGCAATCCTCGTGATGCAAGGCATGGAGCTTTGCATAATATATTATGACTGAATAAGACTGTAAGGTCTATTGAGATAAAATTGGTTGTATTTTTATTATGAGAAAGAAGTGGATAATTATATCCAGAGTGGAGTGTTGCTGGTTTCAAGAAACAGTTGTGTTTCACAATGAGATTAAAATTTCTTTTCCCACTTTGAATTTAAGTTAGATTTGTGATTAGAGTGTGATCCACATGGCATTGTTGTGTTAGTTCAGAGTAGAGACTTTAAGTGTACTTGTTCATCTCTACTCAACATGCTGGTTTCGTGGTGATACAATTTACAAGACCATGGCTAGTTTGCTGGGCACTAGCCTTAGCCTCTGTTCCATTTAGGCCAGCCAGGATTAGCCAGGCAAGGGACTTTCTTGCTCACTAACAGCTGGTTGATAATCCATTCATTACTTGGACAGCTTCTGCTACATCTGATTCCCAATTTTTGACCCATGAAATTGCAAATTAATCACAGGATTATTGTTTTAAACAGTACAAGGCTCAAAGACAGACACATTAACCAGTGGAGTGAATAGTGAATCTAACAACAGACTTAGACACCAAAGGCAGCCTGATTCCTAGAAAAAAAGTAATCTACAATGTAGTTGCTAATAGGTGATTTGACTAAATGATATCAAGACAAAAAATAAATTCATTAATAAATAAATAATAATTACAGATTAACTCTGGATCTAAATATAGAAGGGAAAATCTGAGCTTCTAAAATAGTACATTAATGTTTAAGCAAAGAGATATTTCTTAAAAGAATTCAAAAATAATAATTAAAAAGGGAACCATCAATCAAATGGAAAAGTTCACAGCAATTGCAAAGAGGCAGATAATATTTTTGAATGAATAAAACCTTAATGTAAAGTAAAAAATTAATGTCAAAATAAAAAGAGAAAATAAAGGCATTGAAAACCATGAATTAATAGAAAGGAAAGAGGGGACATGTATTTCTGATTATAATATATATAAGTGAAAAACCTTACTAGATAGATTCAACAGAAATCATCAACTATAGTAAAAGTGTGAATTTGTGCATTCTTCAAGCCCTATTACAGCATAAAATTAATATTTAAAATGAAAACTAGAGGAACTAGGGAGATGGTTCACTGGTTAAGAACACTCAATACTCTTGCAGAAGACCCAGGTTCAGTTCACTGCACCCACATTTTGGCTCACAGCCATTTGTAACTCTAGTTTCAGGGAATCCAACACCTTTTTCTGGCTTCCATAGTACCAGGCATACACACAGTACAGTTATATACATGCGGGCCAAATAAAGTAAAATTTTTTATTTGCACATAAAATAAAAATTAAAACATAAATCTTTTTAAAGTGCTTAAAGTAAAATCATGATAATAATAAAAACTAACAAAATATCTGGACATAATGGTGAATGCCTTTAATCCCAGTACTTTGGAGGCAGAGGCAGGGAGATCTCTGTGGGTTCTAGGCCAGCTAGTTAATTAGAGCTATTTATCCAACTTCTGTAACCACACCCCTTTAGGTAACATAAGATTGTGTTTATTTGTCCTCCTTTTTTTTATGATCCTTCATGATTGTATTTTAAATTTTAGTTTCACTTATTTATATTGTTGCTTTCACCCTTTTGAGATTGAATGGAGACATATGGGTTAGACTGGCCAAGACAAAGTAAGTGTTTACCACTCTATTGTGGTTTGTTACCTAGCTACGCGGAGGTGGTTCCTGCGGAAGTGCATGCTGAGAGAAAACCTCCATCTACTGGAGTCCCTGACAGACTGTAGGCAACCGAACTTCTTTGCTAGCTGTTGATAAACTTATTTCTATTGTGTTCAACCATTGCGATGTCACAGCTTGTATGTATACATGTGTGTGTGTACGTATGTGTGTTCTGGCTCAGAAAGCCTTAAAATAGAACTTTAACCTTGCTGTTAAAAGTCTGGCTGGGGTTGGGGAGAAGGCTCTGAGTTGAAGCCAGAGAGCCTGGCCTTGGACCCCAGTGTTCACATAAAAAGCTGGACATGGAAGTAAATATCTGAAAGGCCAGCACTCCAGCTCACTGGCCAGCCAGTCTAGCCAATTGGTGATCACCAGGTCAACAAGGGATCCCATCTCAAAATATAACTTGGAGAGCGGCAGAGGACAGTGCCTGAGGTCAACCTCTGGCCTCTGTACACAAATAGATGGTTGTGTGTTCTACCTGCACACATTCACAGACTGCACATGTGCACACACACAAGCTCACACCCTTTTTTTTTAAATATTAGTAGACAGACGTTTCTATTGCACCTGATCCCACAGATACTCTAGGCCTTAACCAAACTTGGTGGCCCCAGTGTTGCAAATGAGACTTAAGATGATTGCCCAGGCAGCCAGCTCTCTCTGTCTTTTCTTGCACCTTTTGGAAGTTGCTTGCTTGCACTTACTGCTTACTCAGGTAATATTATTTTCCTTCTCAGGTCTTTGATAGGGTTAAAGATTAGATCATCACAGCTACTTTCCTCTCATAACTTAGCTTAGACAGTTTAGCATAAGACTTCACAGAATAGGACAGTTCTTGAAATAATCTCTGTTATTTGGTAATTGCCTTCGACTGGACATTTAACATGTGTTTCTTACTTTATGTTGTTCATGTGAGTTGTAGTTCTATTTTTGTGTATTTTTTTGCCTTTTCATTTTCCTGGACAATACTTAATGTTTGTTCTTATTGTATATAGTTTTGTATTAGGTGTAGAACCCTCTTATTTAGACAAAATGGGGGAGGTGTTGTGGGAATTCAGTCACTAGCCACTTGGGTATCAGCCCATTAGGGCATGGTCGGAGGTACTACAAGCACAGATAGGAAACATGCTCATGCTCTCTTGACTGGTGGTTAGAGTTTAGTTCACAGCTTCCAGCAACCCACAGATGACCACGGCTCTCTACCCTTATTGAGAGTTTTTTCCCCAAATAAATAAATACTTGTTATCATTTATTCTTGGCTTTTGTGGATCTCCTTAATTATGCATACATAGAGCTGCTCCTTTGACGCAACCAGGCATTTAATACTGTCCAACTTTCAAATCACCCATTCAAGCAAGACTGTTCATTCCTCAATCTCCTTTTCTCTTTCCCTAGAGAAACTAGCCATGTCTTCATGACATCTGTCTGAAATCCGAATGCGTTCAAGCAACCCTTAGATATTTCAATGACACCACCTTGGAACACTTGACTTTAGGAGTGGTGCTCGATTCTGAGAGATCACTCCCTGAACTCCAGGGAACCTGCTTTAAGAGATTAATATCCTAAGAATACAGTTCTTTGCCAGGTCATTCTTTGTGACCCAAGGAAAAAGTGCATAAGATTGCCAGTGTCATGACTAAGGAAGAAATGAGTCATGACATTTAGGAGAGGAAGCGAAACAGAATATTTTACATGTTTGTCATCCCCTCCAGAGAAAAAGACAAACTGGACAGACAGTAAATGTAGGCTGTGCAAAGCCCAACCTGGGGTGGGTAGATAACAGGAGACACAGACTCCTCCCAACACATTTAAACCACAGTCCAGCTACTTGATTATTTAACTCATGTGGGAGCCATTCTGAGGCCGTGGTCTACAATGATGAGCATTTTATAGGGCCCTCGATCAAGATATCAGCTCCTTATTTAGAAAATGCCTTGAATCCTCTTTCATAGGTTTAATCTTCACGGATCACTGAAAGATTACAGATTGCAGCTTTTCCCACAGGATACTGGTGACAACCAGAAATAAGGTCACTGCTAAAGTAATCTGGGGCTTATTGGATTTATAAAGTTCTTTTCCAGGGATATTTATAAGAGAAATGTAATTTTAGAAAAAAAAAACCTGTTGTGAATGGATGAACGTTCTTTCAGGTCTTTACATCTTCATTACAACAAATATATCAGATCCGCATGGAGAACCTTGAATTCAGCTTTAACCGGTTTCCCATTAAAACTTTCCAACCACGGCATTCCACACAATGGCTAGGTGTTTCTAGGGCTTTTTTGTTTTGTGGCTTCCTGATCTATAGTAAAGTGTTGTATATAAATATGCAGTGTTCCTCCACCTCCCTTATGAAAACAGGCTTCCCTGTTTTATGGGCCATACACTCTGCTAGATTTTTCCATAGGGGACAAAATTTATGTTGAAAGCTGATCCAAGTTTACCTTGCTGAGATTTCAAAAGAAGCAGAAGTGCCTATAATAATCCTGGGTGTTGGTAGCTGAGCTGAATAGATAAAATCGTAGGGCAACAATATACTAATGACCGGAATGTAACATATAGGAAGAAATCAACTTAGAAAGCAGTGCAACACATACTATTTTCATGACTTTCTGCATAGTAATTTATAGTTACATTCATTCTCACGCTTCAAAATGTCTTCAAAATATACTTTAGAAACATGCCTTTGGTATTTCTCCCTAGTCTCGGGCTTGCTTTCAAAGCATATTTATTAAACACAAATTTTGAAATGAGTTCTTCTAGGGCCATTTATTATTCTATGTTGCCCTATTTCATAGTTAAACTACAGCTTAAGTTAGACATGGTTCAAACCTTTGGTAAGTTTTGTATCTCGCTTCTTTTTCTTTTTATCATGTACTCTTCTCTTCCTATCTTCCACGCCTTTTTCATTTCATTTACACTAGGGACAAGCAGGTAGCACACACACACACAAAAACCCCTCCATGCTAAGAAGCTTTCATCTTTTCAACTCCCAATGAACACTGTGATCTAGCAACAGTGACATGAAGATGATTAGAATAGATTTATCCACCAAATAAGATTTATCGCCAAGGTCTGTAGTCAAGACTTGGTGGCCCACAGCATTGGGAAAAGGAGCACATCCCCTGATTATAAATATTTTAAGTGAGGCTATGAGGAGGAGAGGAGGGTAAACTGATAAAACACCTCCACCACTTTCTCTCACTTATATACGAGAGTTACCTTGCTCAATACACATTCATAGATGAAGATGGACATTGCAGAGGATATACATTTTACCTTTAATTTTTTATCAGTTTTTGAGATTTTGTTTTAACTTTAATTACCATATTTCTAGCCTCAAGTAGAAAGTATTTCTATTTTAAATACTTTCCACTTCCTCCCTACACCCCCCCCATATAACCCTCCCCACTCTCCTTGAAATTCATGGACTCTTTTCTCATGAGTTGTGATTGTATGCATATAAGTACGTGTATATACATATATATTCTTATTATAATGTTTTGAGTCAATATAATGTGACTTGTATGTGTGTTTGGAGGCCAACGATTTGGCATTGGGCCAATAATTAACATGCTCTTCCTGGGGAGGAAAGACCTCTCTCATTCCCAGCTTGGCTCAGTTGCCTGTAGTTCTTTGTGTAGAATCGGTTTTTCTCTGTGCTGTTTGTCTTGTTCATTGGTGCCCTGTCCTAAAATTTGGGCAGTCATTTCCATGAAATTTTATGGCTATAGCTTCTGGCATTACTAGGATACATTCTCACAGCAAATGTCATAATCTTCTGGGCCTTAAAATCTTTCCACTTCTTCTGCAATGTTCTCTGAACCTTACCTGTGCCAACGCCTTTTGGTACCATGAAAGCTAGTCCGTGTCCCTGAAGAGAGGGTGTTAATATCAGCTCCAACTCAGGGACCTCTAGGCCCTAATTCTGAGTGCATAATGTCTTCTGCAATTGGACTTATCTTACACCTCTGGGGACAGCAAAGAGTAACAGCAGTAGGCTGTATGTTTTGGGCATCTCTTGGAAAGCCCTGGCTAGCAACTCACAAGAGGGCTTTCCTCTCTTTGAGGCTCCTATGAGAGGAGTGTGTCTATGATCTCCTTCTCTGTGTGTTTGTTGATGGTGGATAGAGCAGCTGTTGATTTACACAAGTTGAATCTGTATCCTACCACACTGCTGGTATTTTTTTTTAATTATTTCTATAAGTTTTTTGGTGGAATTCTTGGGATCTCCAATGTACAGTATATTATTTGTAAATCCATATAGTTTGACTTCTTCTCTTCTTATTTCTAGCCTCCAATTTTCTTCTCTTGCTTGACTGCTCCAACTAGAGCTTCAAACACAGTGTTAAAAAGGAGTGGGTCTAATGTTCACCCTGGTCTCGTTCTTCGCTTTAGTGGGATCACTTCCTGCTTTTACTCCATTCAGAATGACATTGGCTGTGGGTTTCTTGTGCATAGATTTTATTATGTTAAGATTTTTCCCATTAGCCATAAATTCTCTAGAACTTTTATCATCAAGATATTGTGGATTTCAATAAAGGCTTTCTCTGTATCCACTGAGATGATCATTTCCAAGGACAATGAAGATTTTTTTTTGAGATATTTCTTAGCCATTTTTTTCTTTCCTTGAAAACATTCTTTTGAGATTCCAGACCCATTCTTCTAATGGGTCATTTGCTTTCTTTGATTTTTTTTAGTTTTTCTTGTGTATTCTGAATAATAATCATTCATAATATATAATGTGACAAAGATTCTTTCCCATTCTGTGGACTTCCTCTATATCCAGTTGTTTGTCATAATATATAATCTATTTTGTGTATGTCTGTATTGTTTGTAGGTATTGAACTGAGCATTTTTGAGTTTCTGTTCATGAGGGATATTGGCCTGCAGTTTTTGTCATTGTTGTTGTGGCTTTAACTAGTTTGGTATTTGAGTGACAATGGTGTCAATTTTTAGTGTTATTGCATTTTGGTCCGATAAGATGATACTAGGAGTGATTGTAATCTTTTTGAACTTGAAAATATTTATTTTATGCCCTATGTTGTCCCTGTGCTGCTAAGAAGAATGTGTGTCCTCTGGTGTTTGCTAAACTATCATGGAGATATCTGTTTAATATTCATCAATGCCATTAATACATTAATCCAAATTAATATCCATTAATACATTAATGTCTACTAATCCATCAATATCCATTAGTGTCAATTAACTCTAATCTTTTTCTCTGTTTATTTTTTGTCCTTATGATCTGTCTGTTGGAGAAAGTGGGTGTGATGGATATTTTCAGTTGTCAGCTACATCTGGAATTAGCTAAACCCAAGCAGCTCGATATACCTCAGTTAGATCATTTTAAGTAGAAACACCCACTTTCAATCTGGATCTTATGAGATGGGAAAATCCACATTTAATCTGAGCTACACCTATATAATGTTTTCAATGTTCACTGAGCCTTGTGTGTGGGAGCACCTTCTGGTACCATGAAAGCTAGTCCTTGAGGAGAGGGTACCATGAAAGCTAGTCCTTGAGGAGAGGGTACCATGAAAGCTAGTCCTTGAGGAGAGGGTCAGTTGCAGTCAGGGGCTTCTGGGCCCTGTTTCTGAAATGCATAATGTTATTCCTCTGGAAATAACAAAGAGTAACTGCAGAAGGCTGTATGTTTCAGGCATCTCTTGGAAAGCTCTGACCAACAACTCAAAAAAGGGTGTTCCTTTCTTTGAGGCTATTGTGAACAGGGGTATGTCTACAGTCTCATTCTCTGTATGTTTGTTGGTGGTGAATATAAAAGCTCCTGAATCATGCAGGTTGATTCTGTATCCTACCATACTGCCATTTTTAAAAAATCATTTCTATGAATTTTCTGGTAGAATTCTTGGGATCTTCAATGTACAGTATTATATTATTTGTAAATCAGGAGAGTTTGACTTCTTCTTTTCTTATTTTTATCCTTTAATTTATTTCCTTCTCTTGCCTGACTTCTCCAATGAGAGCTTCAGAGACAATACTGAAAAGGAGTGAGTCTTATACCTATCCCTGTCTCATTCCCAGCTTTAGTGGGAGCCTATTTTTGGCAGCCTGTATCAAGGGCATGGAAGAAGGAAGCCTGCTCTCACTCTTGATGGCAAGTCTATTCCTTCACTGGCATTAGTGCCTTTTTCTTTGGAATTCTGGCGTATTACGAAGACCAGTTGAAACATCCAGACTCACTGACTAAACAGCTACTGTATTCTTGGACCTCCCATTGTTAGGTAGCCATTATTGGGATAGCTGAACCACGCAGTCTATAAGCCATTCTAAATAAAGCCATTACAAATAAATAAGCCATTCTATATAAATCTTATATATGTATGGGTGTGTGTATTGTATGCATATGTATGTATTAGTTCTACAAGTCTGTTTCTTTAACTGTCCCCTAACTAATACAGAGTGTGTACTTTTATAAACATAAGAGGTTAAGATAACTCTGCAGTCTTTATATTATCTCTAAAACTACAGTGAACTTTGCTGTGGACCTCAGCTATGGCCTCCACATACAGCTTGACCCATTTCTCACCTTTGATTCTTTGAGATTGTCAATGTACTTTTTGGTGCTCTTTCCTAGTAAAAAGGAAGTAACATATACATGCTGCCATAAGATAGAGTTTTTCGACGAACTATGTTCCAACATCACCTTTATGTTGCTTTTGCACAAGACTCTTCATCTAAACCCTAAAAGCACCATCATAGTATCAAATAGTACCTAGGAGAGACAAGAAGGCACTTGGCATTTGTTCTTCTACCCATTGTTGCTCACAAGTTCTAATTACAAGTCCAGGAACTATGTTTTGCAGACTACCTTGCATTCCCTGTTATTTGCCAATTAGCCCCCTGCACAGTTGATACTCTAAGAACTGAGAAGAATGGCTACAAGAAGACATTTTCTTCCTATTCTGCAGGTAGATGTGGATTTCCCAGAGAAGAGCTTGGCAGTGACCTGCTTGCATTTTATTTGCATTATGGTGGCTTGTATGGAGGATGGCTCCCATAGACCCATAGATTTAAATACTTGGTCCCAAGTAGATGGAGCTGTTTAGGAATGACAAGGAGGTGTGATACTGGGGGTGGGTTCAGAGGTTTCCAACACGCAGCCATTTCCAGTAAGCCAGTGTTCTCTCTCTGCTTCATGGTTATTATTTCAAGATGTGAGAGCACTCATCTACGGCTTCAGTGCCACGCCTGCCTGCCTGCCTGCTCTCATTTTTTCCCACCATGATGGCCATCAACTCATTCTGTGAAACTGTAAGTCACAACAATATGCCCCTTTCTTCTATAAGTTGACTTGCTCATGGTATCTCATTATGGCAACAGAAAAGTAACTAAGATAGGAGCTGGTACCAGGGAGCGGACTATTGCTATACTGAGGGTTTTTTTTTTTTTTTTTTTNCTGCCTGCCTGCCTGCTCTCATTTTTTCCCACCATGATGGCCATCAACTCATTCTGTGAAACTGTAAGTCACAACAATATGCCCCTTTCTTCTATTAGTTTACTTGCTGATGGTATCTCATGAAGGCAAAAAAAAAGTAAATAAAGTAGCAGGTGCTAGGAAGGGGCGGATTATTTCCTTGAGGGTTTTTTTTTTTTTTTTTTTTGAGTAATCTGGAAGGCTTTAGACTAAGAGAACACATGAACTCAATGAACAGATAAACCTGCTGTAACCTGAGTTTAATGGGCCATTCTAGTTGAGGCATGGAAGGCTGTAATAAAAGCTGGGCTAGAGACCATTCCTATTATTTTGGGGGAGGAAAAGTTGGGTGAGATTTTGTGTGTGTGTGTGTGTGTGTGTGTGTGTGTGTGTGTGTGCATTTCCCTTATCCAAATAATATACCCGAGGCTACATTGAAGAGTTCTGACCAATTTCATTGGTCGAAGGGATTTCAATATAGCCTGATGTTGATTTCATTGTGCAGTTATTAGTAATCATTCTTACGCAGAAATACATTGGAAAGGGGCAAGTAGGGCCAAAAGAAACACAAAGTGTACAATTTGAACAGAAAAAGAACAACAGAAAATTTGATGTTGAGCTATAGACTGTGATGAAAGAAATAAGGAACAATGTGATAAAGGGTATGGCAACCTAACGGCAAGACTCTTCCCAGCTATTCCTGAAATTTGTGGACCAGAAAGGCCCAAGGAATAGTGAAACAAGGAGGGAAAGTTGATGTAAATGTAATTCAAGGAGAGGGTCAGATTCCACTCCCAGCAGGCAACATGAACTTGGCTACACCATTCACCTGGTGCTAGCTTTGGAGTCGTGAAGGATGCAGGAGGAAAGGGCATGTGGGATCTCCACAGTTAAGGAGAACCTACTGAGATAGGCTTGTGGCATCTGCTTGGAGGCTCAGAGAGGCCACTACATGGACCTGTGAGGTGAAACCAGGGAGAACCACATACAGGCAATGACACCAGGCTGAGAGAGAGTGCTTCACAGTCAGGAAAGCAGAAAGGAAAGAGGCATCTAGCTCTTTGACCTCAAAAATGGAGGGCATTACAGAATTTATTTTGTTTTTGTTTGGGCCTTTTTATTTGTTTGTTTTCATGGTGGGTTTCAGCCTTTCTTTGGGCCAATATTTTTTGATTGTATCTTCATTTATACATTTTTGAATAGTAATGTCTATTCTGGGCCATTGTATGTTAGAGGTATATAATTTCTCTTTGATGTTAAAGGAGATGCCTTGAGTCTCAGAGGAGACTTTGGACTTTGAAGTTGCACTGAGACCTTGAAGACAATGAAGACGCCTGAAGCTGTAATAAGAGAACGTTTCATCATTAGGTGGCTATAGCCTGTTTGGGGCCAGAGAATGGGATATGGGCTTTTCAATGGGAATGAGCTCCATAGACTTACGTATTTGAATGCCCAGTTCCCTGTTGTGAAATCTTTTGTGAAGGCTGTGAAGGTGTGGTCTTGTTGGAAGAGGTGTGTCACCAAAGATGAACTTCAAGGTTTCAAAAGCTCATGCCATTCCCAGCAAGTTCTTTCTCTCTGCCTTGTTGTTATTGTCTCAAGGTACAAGGTCTCATCTATTCCTCTAGTGTCCTGCCTACTGCCATGCTCTCTGTCATGGTGGTCATAGGCTCACCCTCTGAAACTCTAAGCCTCAATAAACTTCATCAATAAGTTGTTTCGGTCATGGCGTCTCATTCCAGCACTAGGAAAGTAGCTAAGGCACCTTGGTTAGAGATGAGTGGCAGAGCTATGACATTGTTGAGGTTGTCTGTGGACTGAAGCTCCACGTGATCGTTGCTGACCCTGTCCATGCCTTTCCATACTTTCAAGAGTCTTAATTCCCTATTTCATACCATTTTGTTGTTGTTGTTGTTTAGTTTGATTTTTGAGACAGGGTTTCTCTGTAGCTTTTTGGTTCCTGTCCTGGAACTAGCTCTTCTAGACCAGGCTGGCCTCGAACTCAGAGATCAGCCTGCCTCTGCCTCCCGAGTGCTGGGATTAAAGGCGTGCGCCACCACTGCCCTGCTGTTTCAAACCATTTTTGTTCTAAACACATAAAACACCTTTTGTATTTATGACTGAACCTTTTCTATATTGTATATGATATAAATTCTCTTCTAATAAGATTCCTAAATTACAAGGTAAGAATGGAGAATCTGCATGCTTTGCTGCAAACTTTTTCTGTCTGCTTCCGTGCAGCCTTCCCTGCATCTGATCCTTCACAAAATCCAAACTTCTGAACTCTTTCAGTGGCAGTAGCATGAAGGAAGCAGTTTTTCACTTTCATTGTTAATTTCCGTTTATATTGCTATTTTAACCACATTTGTCTTCTTAGTACCTCCCATTAAACTGTAAGCCCTGAAACCCAGACTATTTTTCTTTAGACTTCACGCTGGAGACAACATAGTATGGGATGCAGAATTGGCTTACTAAAAGACAAAAAATTCAAGAGCGCCATGGTTTCATCTTGTGGTCATAAAAGTTATGTATGTTTATTGGGTTACACTTGAAAAGGGATAGCATATTTAAAGAAGATAAAAAACATCCTCAATTCCCTAATTCAGACATGATCACTATTAACAGTACATTTTTTTCATGAATAATTGAAAATAATTTGAATTATAATAGAGGTAAAAACAAAGTTTTGCCTCTTATTCTTTCTACTAACACCACAAAACAAATATTTTCGCCATCCTGAAAATCCCACAAGCATTGTGGTGACTTTATAGTAGTTGATTATCCAAATGGGGCATTATTTATTTAACTGTTTTCTATTGCTGAATATTTAGGTTGTTTTCTACGTGTCTTACTATAAACCATGCTGCAGTAGCATTGCATAACAGTCTTCTCAACACCACAGAAAGTTCCCAGCATATTGTTTCCTTAAATCAGAGGTATTTTGTGATTATGCATTCAAAATAAATAACATAAGAGAGTATTTTATGACCAGAGTTTGGAAAAAAGAGGGAAAAGAAAGTTCTTTGATGGGTTAGCTCTCCTTTGATGTTCATTAGTGAGTCCGTGTTTAAATGAGCGAGCAAAGAGTCCCACTGCAGATCCGCTTCATCTACAGCACATAATAGCCAAGTGCTGTATTTCTCAATGTATTCTATTTCAACGAATGTCATTTACACAAGCACTGTTGGCCTTGCTGGATTGATTTCTGGGGACACACAGTTCCACATATAGTTTCACTTTACCCTTTGCCCATCAAAGTTAAAGGGTTCTCTTCCACAAAAGTTGATCAGAATCTATACTAAATTAATATCATCAAGTTAAGAATCGAGGCAAGAAACTTATTTCACCTCTCACTTATTTAATAACAAATCACTTAAATCCAGTGAAATCCAGACAAAGGGCTCTGCTGAAAGCCCCTGGAAGATAAAGAAGAGGCAGGTGCTTTGATGTCGCGGCTTCTGATAAACCATGGGAAGGTGAGCAAGGCAGTGTTGAGATGTGCCCATGTGAACGTGCTGGGCCCAGACAGAATCACTGGAAACAATGATTTTAGGAAACTGCTCTCAGAATTAAGACCTAGATGAGCAATATGATGAGATCATGTCTCAGTTGAGGGAGTCGCAGAGGTAGCTGTTTCCAAATTAGCCTCTGGGAAGTCAATTACTGGAATTGGTATTTAGCATACAGAACATTAAGAGTTATTTTTTCTTTTTCCTATTTTTTGTTCCTCCTTTTTTATAAAAAAAAATTGCCATATTGGCACTCGTAAAATCAGAAAGTCATATCATCTATCTATCTATCTATCTATCTATCTATCTATCTATCTATCTATCTATGTGTGTATATGACATAAATAAAGGCCATTTTTGTCTATTAAAGAAATAAATTTGGTGTGCTGTAACAACCCCTGGAACTTCAGCATTGAGTATGTTCAAAAATAGCTACATGACAGAAAATCCTAGAGATGGTTTAAAAAGGACACGTCCACTAAATCCAATGGACAAGATTCCTTTCAAAGGGTGTCACAGGAGAGAACTGTGAAAAAGAAAGGTGATACAGATTATGTTGGTTTAGGGAACAGAGAAAGGGTTTACCTTACATTCTACACAGCCACCTCTCCTGTATAACAGGAGTGATTAAAAGCTAGTCCTTTCACACATGGAGCTCCTGGCACTCCAATCTTTGTGCAGCAAAGGGAGCTGGAAAGGAGGTGTCTATCACAGCTCCTGCTGTGACAAAGGGTTCTGGCGACAACAGCAACTCAACACCACACCGATTCTGTCTGCTACACAGTGCTCTGTGATCCAGGATGATTCAAAGGCAGGTCTCTCAAATAGGCCTGAACAATAGGCCAAAATGAGATGTTCGCTGTTCCTCAGCAGTCTGAGACATTTGATCTGATTTTGACATTGTTTTAAGAATTTTACATACATTATTTCATTTAGTATGTATGAAAACCATCAAAGAATGGTCCTATCATTAACCACAGGTGAAGAAACTAGGAAAACATAAAGTTATATAGACCTCAGGGAATTTCTTTGCAGAGAGAAGAGAATTAACTCTGAGAATCCATTTTTCTAAGATGTAGCATAATTCCTTTTTCCCGCTAAAATCCCTCAAATGATTTCCCAGAGCTTATGGCAATTAATTATTCACTAATGTGCTCTCAAACATCTCTACCTCATCTTTTCTGCAGCCCAAGCACTATAGTATAGGCAGCTAGAGTATTTCCTGCTTCTTCAACCTGTTAGACTCCCTGTATTCTTACTTGTTTAATACTTATATCACCTCTTCACTCTATGGAACATTCCAATTTTAAAATTCAGATTGTACTTTAATGGTCATTTTAGTCATTTCCAAGGTCTTTATAGGTGCATCATTTGCTGGAGAAAACAACAGTTCCGTTATTTATTTTCCAATGGCCTTCCCTTCTGGTCATGTTTGACATATATCATATGCCATCATTTGTAATTCTTGAGGGGTATTTACTCAGAAAGGTAATCACTGTGTTACTATTTTCTTTTAAAATGATTGGTCCATCCAATGCAATGTATGGAATCAGATATGTACTTACCAAACTTATGTTGAATTAAGAGCTTCAAAAATATTGACAACATAAATTAGTATCTATTGTCTAGTATCAGACTATTGGGAATATTATTAAATATATTCAGTATAGAAAATGCTTAATTCTTTTTTTTTCAAGACAGGGTTTCTCTGTAGCTTTGAAGCCTGTCCTGGCTGTCCTGGAACTAGCTCTTGTAGACAAGGCTGGCCTTGAGAACTCACAGAGATCGCCTAGCCTCTCCCTCCTGAGTGCTGGGATTAAAGGTGTGCACCACCACCACCCAGCGAAAATGCTTAATTCTTACAATCCTAGAAAATATCTGTGATTATGAGTTAATTAACAAGTAGCATCCTATGTAGTATATGGAGTTGCAAAACTGCTACTCTAACTAGGACTGGTCCTAGACCATGTTTGTGATAAATCATCCTCTGATTTTTGTTACACTGTCCCCTTGAACTCTTGTTAACTTGGTTAATCCCAGTTATTCATGCCCTTCTGAGGCAGCTGTTTTTCACACTGATGGTTGACTACCAGGTCAGAGGAACAGCTTCTGGTGAAGGACAAGAACTCATTGCTCACTTTTCCCTCTCCCTACTAGACTTCTGCTTCCCTGTGAGGTTCCCTTCAGTTCTTCATGACTAGTCACAAATACTTTCTACTTATAAAAACTGTTTTAGGAACACATTAGAACTGACAGGCGTAATAAGGTTCCTTCTCTCATGGGATATAGAGAGTTCACATTGCAAAGATTTTTAAGATCTTGGCTTCTCAACGTTCCATTATGATTCCCAGTGCTATCAATTGCTAAAGCTAGGAATCAAGCTTATGATCACAATTGTGAAGATATTATCTCATATAACCATACAATCTTGAACAGAAAGAACAAAGAAACATTGCCTTTCTTGATTTTATTATATGGGCTGTTTGTTTTCTTGGTGTTTAGTTTTTGGGTAGTGTATTCTAGATACTAACTCTCCATCAGATATTTAAAAGGCTAAGATATTTTTTCCCATTCTGTAGCCTGCATCTTCACTTGAATGATGGGTCCTCTGCTGTAAGAAGTGTTTTAATTTTGTGAAGTTCTATTTATTAATTGTTAGTCTGATGTCTATGACAGGAACATCTTGTTCAGAGAGTCCTTCATTATGCCAATCATTTCAAGTATATTCCTTGCTTTGTCCTCCCAGATTTATGACACTGAGTCTTAGGTTGAAGTTTTTGATCCATTTGGAGCTACATTCTATGAAAGATGAAAGACAAGGATATTGAAAAACTAAGATTATCAAAACATCAAGGTTTTGATACAAAGTTTTGATAGAATTGCATAGAAAACACATTGACTAAAGGAACAGAAGAGAGAGCCCAAGAATAAAGCTTTACATCTATAGCCAATTGCTTTCTGATAAAAATACAAGAATACACAATAGAGAAATGACATCCTTTTCAAAAAATATGGTATTAGAAGGCTTGAGTCTCTGTATTCAGGAGAATGAAAATTTCCCCTTATCTTATATGCAACAATCTACTCAAAGTGAATGAAAGATTTAAATTTGAAACCTAAAATTATGAATATCACTGATCATCAGAGAAATGTAAATTAAACTGTAATGAGATTTCACATAACACATCTCAGGATGAATATTATTAAAATTTAAATAGGTTGAGCATAATTCAATGGTATGCTTTGTCATTATCATATACAAAGCTCTAAATTTAACCTCAAGCACTATAAAATAAAAATAAACAAATGCGTAAACAAGTAAATAAGTATTCAAAGAACATGAAATGTCTGTGAGGATGTGGCTAAAAGGAAAAGGTTTGTATGTTGATAAAAATGTAGATTGTACAGCTATATATAAAGCAAGAAGCAGGTGACTCAAAAAGCTAAAAGTAGAACAGTTTTAGTCAGGCAGTCACCCGCTACTGGGTATATATTTTAAAGAAATAAAATCAATATGCAAATAGTAACTACACTCCTATGCTCATTATAGTCCTATTTTCAGTTGCCAAGACATGGAAGCAACCGAAGTGTCTATCAATGGGTGAAAAGATGTAAACTATTATTCAATTATGAAAAGATGAAATTCTGTCACTTAGAACAACATGGTTGATACTGGAGATGATGTTAAGTGAAATAAGCCAGGTGTAAAATGACATGCTTAGGAGTTGTATGTCAGAGAAAAGAAATGGTGGCTATCGTAATCTGGGAGACGGAAGGTCTAACTAGGGAGATGCTTGCCAGACACTGTAAAATTTCAGTTAGGAGAAGTCCAAGATGCCATGTATATCATGGTGGTTATACAGTACATAGTCAATAATCTTTTATGGACTTGGATATTGCTAGAAGAATGGATTTCAAGCAGTTTATCTCATAAGTGTATGAGGAATGCATAATCATCAACTCTAGATAGTTCACAGCCTACATATATAACAAAACATCACACGCTAAAATATGTACAGACATCATTTAGTAAATAAGCAAACAAAGAAGAGCGAAGACTTATGAGACACAGTTAATATGGCCGCTGACATGGGTAGAAGCAATGAAAGACAAAAAGCCAGCAATGGAGAAATGGGGAGTCCTGCTACAATACAGAGAGGAAACAGTGTTAGCTTTTTAAAAATAGAGATTGACAAAGTGAAGGAAATTAAAAGCAATAAAATGTGTAGTGCTTCCTTAACACTGTCTTAGATACACTGTTTTTAATGAAACATTTTGCAATCGTATCTCCATCTTCTGAGAGAGACTGAATTACGAAGAATTCACTTAAAGCAGTACATGACAACACCAGGGTTTGGACCCGAGGGTTAAGTGTGCGCAGTGGAACACCAACATAGTCTATATTCCACTCTCCTTTGAGTACCCGGACACCAGGGCTCAGCTTTCTGCCCCCTTCTTCCATGAGATGATATTTTTTGATAAATGAGATAATGTAGAATTCATCCTGTTACAACAAGCTGTAGTATTCTCCTGTAGCCAGTAATTGATGGAAAAAGTGAAGTCTGTTCATGTCTCTCTGTGGTTCAGTATCTTTAATCAGTTCCACACTCTATGTGTAAAAATAATTCCAAATTCTTAAAATAAAATAAGTGTCCTTTAAATTAATTTTAACTTTCTCATGTCTACTTTTCTAAGATCCATTTTTATGAATTACTACTGTGAACTTCATTTCTGGCTAATAGCTGATAAATGAACATTTCCTGTTGTCTTGAACTGCTCCATGCCTTTGTACCTTGTCACGCCAGCATCCCCACTTCTTTTCTAGAGTGGGCTGACTCCCATCATCCTTAAGGCTCATGTCTCACTACTTCTTAGTCTGTGCTCATGTCTTCTTCTGTGTTAATAAACATTTCTCCCTTAACTATTCCTTCACTACAAAGTGAATGAGGTCAGCATTCTTCTGTCTGTAGTATATATAGTTCTTAGCTCATGTTAGATAAAATTCATATCAGTTGCAAATGGAAAATAGGTAGATGAAAAAAAGCATTTCCAGAAAGGGTTAAATTAGGAAAGAGGAAGAAGCAAATCTTGAGAATTGAGAAGTGAATGCAGCTTGCATGCTAGCTACTTCAGAGTTGCTGTAGAGCAAAGTAAATGCAGGGAAAATGAATAAATATATTAATAAGCACTCTTCTGAGCTTCTTTGTAATTATCCGTTTTTAAAAATGACATTTAATATTATGTTTTGTACATGGTAGTCTAGGAGATTTTGACATGTGTGTATCCTGGGCTCACAGACATTCATTCAAGGGTGCATTTAATTTTCCTCATCATAGTTTGGAGTCTTAGCTTTTACTGATGGTCTCTGACCCTGAGATACATGATTTCAAGACAATTAGGTTGGCTATTTTACTGGGTAAAAAGAATGTTAGGCTAGACACTTTTGTGTCAACTTGACACAAGTTTGAGGAAATATCTCCACAAGACCAGTTTGTAGGCAGACCAGTAATTCTTTTTTTTTTTTTTAATTAGTTATCTCCAGCCCATTGTGGGTGATGTCATCTCTAGGCTGCTAGACCTGGGTTCTATATGAAATCAGGTTGAGCAAGGCAGTAAGCAGCACCCCTCTGTGGCCTCTGCATCAGCTCCTGCCTCCAGGTTCCAGCCCTAATTAAGTTCCTATCCTGACTTCCTTCGGTGATAGACGATGATGTGGAAGTCTATGTCCGATAAACTGTTTCCTCTCCAACCTGCTTTTGGTTATGGCGTTAAGCCATAGCAATAGTAACTCTAAGTAAGACAAATGGACATGAACTACACATTTAAAATAGACTGATTATTAAGTCTTTCCACACTTACGTATAGTCATAGCCACACCAGCTTTTTACCATGGTGAAAAATAGTTGGGAGTTCTATTGCTAAAGTTTCCTGCACAAGTCAATAAAACCATCAATAGCAACTATTGGTTATGGTTGGCATCATGCTAATCACTTTACATGCATTATTACAATTCATTGCAATAGCTCTATGGGACAAATTAGGAATCACTAAGGGCCACTCAAACAGAAGGGCCAGGATTCTGATTTCAGAAACCATGCTCTTTACTGTGCCTTATAACCCTTTATCAGTTCCCTTAAAAGGCCTGTGTTTAAATGCTATTAACAACATACCTTCTGTTGCTGCTTCCCAGCTACTGGCTATGGTAGGGTCTGCTCCACTTCAGACTCAGGCTCTGAGTATTCACCCTTTTGTCAGAGATTTCTGTCTGTATATGAAGTATGTGAAAAAAAAAAGAGATTCAAAATGCCTTCTTTCTGGACAGAGACACATAAACCAGTTAGGAGGAAATGGGGCTACCTGTTTGACACAGTTCTGCTCATCCAATAACCTACCCCCTTGAAGGGCAGGACTAAAGTCTTCCACAATTTCTTTCCTAGAAGGTAAACAATGGGATGTATGACATCACAGCAAAGAAAACCATGTTAAAACCAAGATATGTGTTGACAAAATGGCTCAAGGATTAATGAGACACCCTTTCCCATTTTCTCATTTAATTTTGTTTCAGAGGAATGTTACATAAAACATGCAACAATAACCCAAGGTGTTTTAAAAGGACTTGTCCCTGACAGTTGGAAACTGGAAAACCCATTGTCTTTTACCTGCTGACCTGTATTAACTGCAGTCAGGTAATCCATCCACCTCCACGGCCACTCATGCCCCCATACTTGTTAAGTACCAATTAAAAGTCCAGCGTGAATTATCCTGACGTAGCTACAAAAGATGGTGGAGACCCAGGATTCAGCTTATCATAAGTAGAGCAGGGAACAGTACAGATCCTAAGTGGCAAGTAGCAGCTCTAGCAGATGAGAAGGCAAAGACATGGATTATGGCAGGAGTGCATTTGCCCTCACTGTCCACAGACTACTTACTTTTTCTCTCATGATGTGATATGGATTTTGCTCTGAGCAGTCACACATCTTCCTTTTCAATCTATTTAGAGTGAATGATGCCTGAAACAGGAATAGGTGCATAAATGAATTATAGCCAGGAGAGGTTCAGTTTTTTTTTTGTTTGTTTCTAGATCGCCAGTAGTTGAAGGCGGCTACCTTTACAAATGGACCCATCACTCAGAGGAAACCATTAATTGGTTTTCTCTTAAGCTATGTTGCTACTTGTAACCAAAGGTTTTTCTGCCCATAGATAGGTCTTTACAAACCTGTGCTTCTAAATAGGATACAGCAGTGGTCCCTGGGGTAAAGCTCTGGCTATAACACCTGGATACTAACAGATACATTGTGGAAGTTCAAAAAATAGCTGCCTGGGTTAACAGGAATGGGAAAGGCCACCTGATCACCCTCAGCCTTTCTTTGTGCTTGGTGTGTGACTGACAGCTGGGTTTGCTGAAGTAGCAGTCACCAGGAGAGACAGATATTCTCACCAAAGTCTTTGGCAGACAAATCGGCCAGAAGTGGGGAGCTGGAAACTGAAAAGGCCTCAAACTGTTGTTTTTTCCCCCCAAAACATTTGCTAGGGCTACAGAAGAGTTAAGCCAAAATCTAAGATATAGAATGAGAAATCCTTAACCTCTCCAGAACTTAAATCAGATCTACCAATGAGGGGCTTGCATCAAACCACAATTTGAATAATATGGAAAAGAGGCTGTAAAAAATGCCACAGAGGAAAGCTAACAAAAGTAGAAATCAAAATTTTAAATCATCGTTTGTCTATTAAGTAGATTTGGATCTTGCATATAAAATTGTTCTTCAGCTAAAGCTATAGATCCACCTTGCTTCATCCACAAACCCCTGTGTTCACTGCAGTGTCCTAACTCATCTGAGGGAGACCCTCACAAGGGAATCTTACGGCTGTGGATATGGAAGCTTTAATGAAAGGCACTTCTATTGCCCAACCTACAGAGGTTCCCCTCTTGGTTTTTTGAGCACAAAGATCCTTCGTTGAATCTGGCATTCACCAAGAAGGTGGGAGGACATGGCTCTAACTCTCTAAGTCTCCCTCACTCATACATCTACAGCTAACCTGTTATAGTTTATCCCCTTGCACAAGTGCTTCATAATAATCACCAGGAATAAGATTCCACTTCAAACAAATACTTGGATGTTATCAATTGATTTGATGCTGGCAGTTGCCCCATATATTTGAGATTGCATGCTTTCTTTATGGTTAGAGGTTTTATGCCTTTTAACATAGACACTGTAATTCCCTCACCCTTGATACATGAAGCAAGCACTTCCAAGAGGCAGTATGACACAATTTAAACGAATGTGAGCTTTGTCATTTGCATACTGACCTGGATGCAGGTTCTTGTTCTGGTTGCCTTAGTTACTTACCTAATCGCTTTGAGTCTCAACTTTGACTAACTTACTTTATAAGAATGATTTAGACTCTGAGGGACTCTACCCCATCACAGCTTATAAATCAATAGAAAAAAAATCCATCTCCTTTCAACCTTGAGAAACATTCCCCCAGTTATTTCTTATCTATAAAATGAGAATCCTTATAGTTACTTACTTGCTGAATTCTTATGAAACTTCAAAGGTACAATTTGCCTGACCCATACTATGTGCTCAGTAAACAGCAATTGCATGAGAAGATAGAAATCCTCACGGTCTTTCTCATAAACACCCCTACACACATGCCTGCATAAATTATTGCTATTTCACAGGTACTAGGGATAATTTTTATTTGGCTCTAGTAACCACTGTTGACTTTCCCAACAAATATTTTCTCTTTTGCACTTATACAGGGCTGTAAATTGAAGACCATTGCATCCTGCTGACATCCTCACCTAGTCCAATACCCAAGACTTTCTAAAGCACACTGAGACTGACCACAATAGCCAGATTCTTCTTCTACTTGGGCCTAATTAGATTTCTAACAAATAAGGACAGAAGCGAAATGGGTGTTAATTAATTTTTATTGTGTGTTTCTTTGGTGGATACAGGGATAAAAACACACTCTCATTTGGAACGAGAGCCGACTTCACAGGTAGCCAGGATCTGGGTGGGTGTAGATCACGATTGTAATGTTTTATAGATCTTGTTGTCCTATGGGTCAACATAACCCCAGCCCAAAAGAGAGACAGATGCAGTGGTTTCACAAAAAGAATCCTTTTACAATTCCTCTAGGTTTATAAAGTTCGGTTCCTCTAGGCGGCACAATATTTTGCATCAGTGCTGAGTGAGGAGCAGAATAAATAGGATTGTATGATGATTAGAGAAGGGTGCATGTTTCCCATGTGATTCATTGTGAGGAACTGCCCACCTCTGTAAGCAATGGGCAAACTTTGTACCAAAACCTTAAGATATCCTCAGAGCATGTCTTAGGGGATTATCAAAGCCAAGGTGTGCAAGTTTGTGTGCCCTTCAGGTGTTGCCTAAGCGGGTCTTGTTAGATGTCTGAACTTAAAAGTTATAGCTAATTTGATTTGTGATGGAAGGGCTGCAAGAAGAAAGTTTATGCATAAGTGTTCATTCTTTGATAACAGGACACTGTCTTCCACTCCTAGTCACCTCTAACAGGTGCTACGGTAAATAAGACAACCCCTCGTTATAAAATAGTATGTCTAAAGTGGTAACTATTTCCACAGTAGATAAGTTATTGACTTGGATTTAACTTAAGGCATGAAAGTCAGAACAGAGAATTTCCTTTATTAACTAACTTTGTTCTTTGATAATTTTCATACACATATATGGTATGCTCTGATTATTCACATCCTCCATTATCTCCCTCTCACCCTCATCAGCCGCCTCCTTCTCCAAAGGTCCCATCTCACATTCTTTTCTTTTTGTTTTATTTTGTGACTTAGTGACTTTAACCGGGACTATCTGCATGACGATGGGCTTAGAACTATCCATGGAACTTGGTGGACCCACCACCAGTAAACAGTGGAAGGCAATTAACTCAGTCTCCTCTAGGATCTAGAATATCCGAAGAAAGAGTCAAGTCCTAAGATCCCCACGTGCACCCCATTACACTGATTACTGAAAACGTCGGTTTTAACAGGAGCTACTATGAGTTTGTCATTTCAGTGCTGTCTCATGCCCAGGAGATAACATTTGATAGTCATTCTCTTTATTTTTCTGCCCGCCCCCCTTTCCATAATACTCTCTTAGTCTCAGAAAGGTTGCTATAAATGTCTTTTTAGGGCTGAACCTTCCATTGTCTCAGCATCTTGGGTACCCATAAGTCTCTGTATTTACCTCTATTCACTACTAAAAGAAGTTTTTATAATTAGGATGACAACATTATTTTTCTATGGGTACAAATATAGGTTTAGAATACAGTTTGATGCTTTGTCAATTTAGCTAAACAGTAATGCCAAGTTCCCTCCAGGGCTTATGAATTTCCCCAATCGTGTGCTTTTAACCAGATTTGCAGGTTTACAGTCACGTATTCCCTCCTGTGGGGGGGGCTAACCTAATTAGAAAATGATTGGTTATCTCCATAACAGTGGTGCCCACCATTGTACCAGGCAGCACATCTTGCATGGCAGGTTGGTACTGAAGTTCATAGGGTTCATGGAAATATAAGACTGCTGGCATTCTTTTTTCTCTCTTAGCAGCCTTTGTGGTGATTGCCCTGCAGGCCTTACAGCAGGTAGGGAAAAAAACTATCCACACAGGGACAAGAATGAAATTTGGCTCTGTTTGATTTTATTGTAACCGGTCTGGCCCAGGTCATTTCACTTTGGTCATATTTAAAAACAACATGATTTTGAAAAAAAAGTATTCAAATAGCAACTAACTCAGCTCCAAGTGCATAACAATTTAAGATGTGTTTACAATGAGATTCCTTACAGAGTAGACCTGGTTTCTTTCACAAGCATGAGTACTATTGACTCAGAGATAGTGCCCAAGATTTAGGGTCTAGGGAGCTTAACTGAGGTAAACATAATGCCTAGGGGTATCGGGATTGGCCTGGGCCTAAGATAACGCAGAAGTCAGTTAGACAGTTGTAAAGTGCAAGAGACCTCACGCATAAGAGTAGATTTTATGGTCTAAAAGCAATGCTCAAGATTTAGGGGAAAATAAAAAGAAAAAAAAATTTAGGGGGAAAGGTCTTGGATAAGTCAAAACATAAATTCTGGGAGATAAGGCAAAGCCTGTCCCACAGACAGCAAAAGGATAACTAGGCTGTAAAACAACACCATTCCTAGTGTTCCGGGAACAGCAGCTAACACACCTCATTCTGTGTACCAGGTAAACTGTGCGTTGATGTGGCAGTGTCATATATCAATCTGTTGATTTCATTGGTTAATTAAATAAAGAAACTGCTTGCCCTGATAGGTTAAAATGTAGGTGGGAGGAGTAAACAGGAGGAAGAGGAAGTGAGGTAAGACTCCTCAGACAGACGCGAGATAGCTCTGCTCTCAGAGACACACACGATGAAGCTCCGACTCAGGATGGACGTAGGCTAGAATCTTCCCGGTAAGTGCACCTTGGGGTGCTTACACACATTATTAGAAATAGGCTAGTCCCAGTGTGAGAGTTAGCCTAGAAGAGGCTAGATAGAAATGGGCCAAGCAGTGCTTAAATGAATACAGTTTGTGTGTTGTTATTTCGGGCATGAGCTAGCAGGCGGCCGGGGTGCTGGGCTACTTTTAGTTCATCCATGTTCTCATCATACCCTCCCTCAAGGTTCCCCATCCCAATACCCCTCTTTCTAATTTCATAACTTCTACAGGTGTTTTAAGTTAAATGCATTGGTCCTGTTGTAGACTACTAATCAAAGATGTTTGTTTCTGCTGTGTGACATTTGTTTGAAGGTGCAAAGGTGTGCTGCATCCTTTTATGTTGCATAGAGGGAGGAGGTGATGAGAACATGGATGAACTGAAAGCAGAGACTATAACGGAGGTGAGTTGGACGTGGAAGAGATGAGGGGGTGGGAAGGAGCTTTAGCAAAATCTGTATGGAAAAACTACTATATTGTGACACGGTCTTTAAAGAAATCGCATAATTTTTAAAAAGAGTTAAAAGGCAGATGAATTTTCACTATCCATTCAGCAATCGATGGACATGTAGGTGGATTCCATCTCAGCTACTATGATCGAGCAGCAATGAGCATGGATGTGCAAGTATCTCTCTAATAGTGGCTCTCAACCTTCCTAACACCACAAGGTTGAATACAGTTTCTCCTGCTGTGGAGACCCCCAACCCTAAAATTATTTTGTTGATACTTCATAACTGTAATTTTGCTACTTAATTATGAACCATGAGGTAAATATTTTCAGAGGCGGGTTTGTTGAAGGGGTTGTGACCCACACAGGTTGAGAACCATGGCTCTATGAGGCTTCCGTATTGAATTTTGTCAAACAGTAATATTTTGACTTTTCTTTCTTTCTTTCTTTCTTTCTTTCTTTCTTTCTTTCTTTTTTTCTTTCTAATTCTTACATCTTTTATCCCTTCTCTCTTTCAAAATAAGACTTATTAATTCTCTAAGGATTTCATACAATGTTCTGTGGACATCCACTTTTCTCCATTCCTCTTTTCATCACCCTCTAAACCCTCCAACCCCTTCCCATCCAACTTTGAGATTACAACTTTTTTTTTCTTCTTCTTTCCTCATTGAATTGCATTTGTGTTACTCCCATAGTCCTGGAATTGGAGCTTTGGAGCACAGTCAGCTTACCAACAGACACATTAAAACAAACAAACAAAAGCTAGACTCTCCCGCTCCCACAAGCCATCAGATGTTAACAGCATCTCTACTAGTGGTGAGATGACATATCTCCCTCCCCCACTCCATGCTTTTGTCTGGCTGGAGCTTTAGGCTTCCATGGGCCTTGTGGGTGCTGTCAACATTTCTAGGAGTTTGTGTGTCTGGAAAACATTTTTCTTCAAAGTCATTCATTGTCTCTAGCTCTTGGACTCTGTTCTTCAAATGACTCATCTTTGGGGTGAGTTATGAATGTCTGTTTCAGGACTGCACACTCTACAGCCTTTAGTTCACTTAATGTCAACCAGTGAGGTTCTTTGTGCTCCTTGCCATCTACCACAAGGGGATGCTTCTTCTTCTAGTAAAGATTTCAAACACTACATTGAATAGCAGTGTGTTGCAGGGAACATCCTTGTCTTGTTCGTGGTCTATGTGGGGAAATCTGAGTTTTTCTTCACTTAGCATACTGTTGACTATGTCTAGCTTTTGTTTTGTGAGATATCTCCCTCTGTACCTTGCCTCTCCATGATGTTTGTCATGAAGAGTTGTTGGATTTTTAGCACAGCTTCTGTTGTGTCTATAGAGATGATTGTGTGTTTTCTCTATTTGAGTCCATTTATATGATAAATTACACTTTTGATTTATGTTGAAACACCCCTTGCATCTCTGGAATGAAGTCAACTTGATCATGATAAATGATCTCTCTAGTGTGATCCTAAATTCAGTTTGTCTTTTATTGAGAATTTTTTATGTCTCTATTCATGAGAGAGATAAGTCTGTAACATCTCTTTGTTTCTTTTGTCATGTCTTTCCCTGGTTTAAATGTCAAAGTAATAAGAGCTTCATAAAAAGAATTTGGAAGGATATCTTTCTTTCCTATTTAATAAATGAGCTCAGTAGTATTCTTTAGGTCTTCATTGATGATTTTACAATGAATCAATGTGGTCCTTTTTTAGATGGTAAACATTTTATTATTGGTCAATTATATAGTTTTATAGGATTGTTTAACTTGTTTAATTTATTAGACACTTGGTATATGTTCATTAGAAATTTATCCATTTGTCTTACATTTCTCAAGTTGGTAGAATGTGTGACTTTTAAAGTACATTCTTATGATTTCTGAATTATACTGTCATCTGTTGTAACCTCTCCTTTTGCACCTCTGATTTTCTTAAATTAAGGCTTCTCCCTCTCTTCTTTGCTTAATTAAGTTAAGGGTTTCTGTGATGGTTAGTCTTATGTCACCTTGACACAATCTAGAGTCATAGTGTTTCATCACACCAATGATAACCCCATATTGGTACCAAGACAGAGGGGTATCACTCTGACAGACTTGATCATGCTTTTTCATGGAGGATTTGGGAAGGATTTTGGAACCTTGAATGAGAAGAGCCATTGAGTGTTCAAAACTTGGTGAGACATTCTTTGGGAACTTGAAAACAAGGAGTGTTGAGACAAATGTAGACATGGAAGCCTGGTAAGATTCAGGACTCTGACATTTTGTGTTGAGATTCTGTGATTCTAGTTAGCAGGGCCTGAAGAATACGCTTTGTTTAACAATGAACCAGAAACTGAAGTAGAACCTTTGCTCTACTGGGACAAACAGATACTTTTAAGTTTACCTTTACTGAATGACCCTGTTCTTCCCCTTGAATGCAACCATCATAATCTGCTTTTCATTTGATCCATTTCACTGAGGGATTTTCCACTGAGTTATTTTTTTAAAGGTTATGCCTCTTTTGGTTTCTAGCATTGGTTTAGTTTGGTTTTCTTCACTCATTACATTTTATTTCTGTGTCTTGAATTTACTTCCTTATTTCATTCAGCCCTTCTCTGTGTTCTCTTGGAGTACTCTCATATCTTGGTAGAGTTGTTTGAACATGTTTACAATCTCGCCTTCGAAGCTCTTATGTGGGTGTTCTAAGCTGCTTTCATTGGTAGCAGTTAGTCTGGGACCAGTAAATTTTGAAAGACACATGTGTCCTTAATTTGGGGTGTGTGTACCTGGACTTAAACACCTATGCTTTATTAGTTGAATTCCTTTCTCTTCATTTCTTTCTTTCTTCCATTCAAGTCACTATTGTTTTTATAAAGGCATGCACGATGTTAATGAGTCATAATAGGGCTGACATATCATTTTTCTTGGTTAGACTGATATTCAGGAAATCAATCTCTAACCCTACCCTTCCCCTAAGAGTCATCTAGTCTCTGAAGGAATGGCCACTATCTAAGCGTGAGACCATCCTTAATTGTTCAGAGTCCCTTTTCGTTGTGCTGTGGCTCTGAGTCTGGGCTTCTACTCTGTCAGCTATGGTATGATTCCTGTTTCAGCAGTTGCAGGTGCACGTTGTGGTATCTGTAGGCCCGGATACCTCACCCTGAATCATCATCAGCTCTCTCCCCATTTCTGTAGTCTGTGTCATGTAGTGTGGGACCCTGATCATTGGGTTCCCTACCCTCAATCAGCCCTAGCCCGTCGTCTCTTTCTGCAATCTCCACCACGTTTTTTGGATGGCTGTTTTTATCAATTAAATTTATTCATTTATTTTACATTCCAACCGCAGTTGTAAAATCCCCTCCCTGCTCTCCTCCCATTTCCTTCCCCAACCTCTTCCCTATCTACTCCTCCTCTGTTTCTATTCAGAAAGGGGCAGACCTCCTGTGGGTGTCAACATAGCATGGCATGTCAGGTTCACATAGAACTAAGCCCCTCATTAGGCCATAGCAGTTGGCAATAAGTAGAGCATCCTTAAAAGAAGAAAACAAAGTATGCTTAGAAGGAAACACTGATAGCATAACTTCTAGTGTCGCCCGCTGTATTTGAACACAGTTTGCTTTAAAAGTTCAAAGCGCTAGTTCACATCAAACATATCCTGAATTAAATCGTTGGTGGATTGGGTATTTATGGGAGGATGAGAAGCACTTAGGGGTAAGCACATGTGCAGATTCCAGAGGGATTCTTCATAGTATTAGGTGTGAGAACATCTGTCTTAAAGGTAATCTGCTCAGTGTTTTTGCACACACTGTTGGGCCTAATCATTGAGAAAGAAGGTTCCATGCTGACTTCCTGGGACTGGCCTCAATTCATGCGTTGCCTTCTTCCTGCGGAAGGGTTGCATTTAAGAGGCTGCACTTGAGAAACTTCTCCTGTCTCCTTCCTTAGACATTTTGTATTTATAGCTCCCAGCATGGCTCAATGCAGGTACCAGTTCTTCTCATTTTAATGTTTTTTTACCTCAGACTCTATGCCCACTGATAATATTTCTTCTGTTCCAAACTATTTAATATATTAATGCAGTCCTGAAGTCCATGGAGCAACAATTGTTTGCAACACCTTGGAACAAACACATGCATATACACACACGGGGGAGGTCACAACCAACACCACAAGCTACTCGATCAGAGACGTGAGGTGTAATCTTTCCTACTCCTATCAGAGAGTCTAGTGTTAATATATGCTAATAAAAATAAGATGCAAATTCCATCACATCCACACTCCCCATTGCGCTTGCTGGTGCACCTGCTACTAACTTGGCAATCATTTCAGGGGCGGTCGTGCAATCCTGCTCTGTGTCCCAGCCTTCATCTTTGCTTTTGTTCCTGTTTATCTGCATGCCTTCCTGGCTACCCACAGCACAGATCTCTGCATCATTAATCTCTGTTCTGAAGCTCTCCTTAAAGAGAGAAAGGGATGGAAGGAGAGAGACAGAGACAGAGAGAGAATGTGAGCATGAGCCCTAGTATTGCCTCTGTTTGGCTCTCTGGTCTATTTCTTTTCCTTCCCACTTTTGTCAGTCTTGGTCTTTCACTGTGTCCATTTCTCAGCAGTGACAGCCAGTTTTTTTTTTTCCCTCAGGGGTTACTCTGTGATGGACTCACACAAACTATGGAGTTTAGAGGAGGTCACATTAGCTTAGACTGGATATAAGTACAAACCTTGCAAACTGGTACACGCGGCGCCAAGCCTTTGATATTCTATGGCATTTCGGAAACTGCACGGTACTGACCTAGTAATGGACAGGTCTCTCTCTCCCCTGTAGCTGGAGGAGGTAGGCTGGTTTACTTAACAGTCTTCCGGGATTTGCTGGAATCTGCAAATCCACATCTTGGTTCCTCCGATGCAGAGAACATTCTGCACGGAGAGCCTTTATTCTTGTGTCTCATTAGGTTGTACAATGACTAACCGATTAAACAGACCAGCTCTCCCTCCCTATTCCATGGCCTAATACTATAAGGGCAGGCAGTAAGAAATCTGGCTCCCATTGGCTTTTACAAGGCTTGAGAAAGAGCAATGTTATAAGCCGGAAGGATACAAGCAGGTTTCACTCTGTGCGCAGATAAAATTTTAAAATGGATAAATCTCTTTTTAGTGTGTAACTCTCCAAAAGGAGAGGCAAAAGGCACATGCACAGTAATGGGTCTTCTGAGTGTGTGTATGTGAAAACAGACAAAGAACTGTAAAACTGTATTGCTCTCTTCTGACTGACTAATGATGGTGTAGCCCTGGTCCAGCATCCAACAAAGCCTTCCTCTGACTTCCCTTGGTCCCCACCACAGTTTGGGGGCTCACATAATTATGGGATATGGATCAGTTTTAGAGACACCATAGACAATACTTCAGAAGCTTGAGTGTGGTCAATAACGTATCTTACTACATTTTAACCAATGACATTAAACAGGATTCTGAAAATAGACCTCCTAACATTCAGTACACCATTGCTTCTGAAGTCAGTTTCTTTGCTTTTATATCTTGGCATGGAGTTTCATGTTTCCTAAAATAGCACTGTGAATAGATCTCATGGCTCTGGTGAGGTTTTAGCCAGGACCAAATGAGTTATTGTTTTTATAATTAGATATATTCATTTATTTCTAGTGGCAGTGGATAATATTTTGAGCTTAATTGTTACTGTTTCTCAGTGGGTTTATAATTCCCCCAAGTGCATATGCACCTGGAGGGCTGATACGCTCACCAACCTCATTACAGACAAAAATCAGAAATGTACCTGAAGAGCCCTTGATCTCATCTCTCAATTGTTTCTTGTCCTTCATCCTGTTTAGCATCCCAGAGGACTGAGATATCACCGACAATGCTACCAGGGAGAACAGATTTAGGATGGTCACTGAGAGAGATGAATTGAACAGACAAAAATGGAACAACAGAAAGAGATCATTTACCGGGTGAGAGATATTGAGAGTAGAGGAGGACTGCTCTCAGGGGAGCCACAGAATAGAAACGGATACAGAGGTTAAGAGTGGGAAATGACCAGATGTAGAAACTGGCATAAATCTAAACTACCAGTGTATGATACATCCGCTATAAAGATGTGGGTAACTTTAGAGGGCATGTAGAGGGGGAAATAAGAGGATATGATTTTGATTCTTCCAAATGCATCTGTTCCTCATAGCTGGAAGATCTGTGATCACCAAAGAATTAATGACAATAACCTAATTTGTCAAAATCTTTATGGCTGCACAATAGAGATATGGAATATTTTTAAAGTTGGTAAATGATTATTATCTGAAAACAGATACCACTCATAGAAAAACACACGAGCACAGTGGTAGCTTTCTCATGCACTGATTTGAACGTGACAGCTCCTGCCATGTCTTGGATGCCCTTTAGGGGACTTTAAGATCCTTCCTTGAAGCCCAAGCAACTCACTCATGTTGCCAAGATAAATAGGCCATGTATAGTGGTCTTCTGGTCCACAGTAGAATCTCCCTAAACAGAAACTTGTTTGAAGCATCTTGGACTGGGGAGTGTTCTTGGAGGAAAGCTGTTCTTAATAGCCTCCCCGCCCCCAGTACTGTGCATACCAGATGATAGGGATGGAAAAGAATCAGGGACGGTAACTATGGTCCCACCAGGCTACTGTAAATACATCAGCACTTAGTACAGGAGCTTTTATATGAGATCCAGAGTTTATGTCTTTCCCTTACATTGGAAAACGTAAGGTCCCTTTTTTTCAACTCAAACATTTTCCTTCTCACTCAATATTCAACTGCAGCTTACTGCTTGTGCCTAAACTCTGCTACTATTCTCTTTACAACCCTGTGTAATTTGATTTTAGTATCCTCCACACCTTTTTTAGCCAATGGTCCTTAACTGCACCACTGACTCTTAGGAATGCCTTTCTCTAGACTTCTTGCTTCTAGCATGTGATTCTTCTTTTTGTCATTTCTGTTTCTTGCCTTCCCTCTTTGTCTTGTTTCCTTGCCTGCTTTCTAGGACCTTAATTTAAGGTGAGTTTTCAAGATCTCCTTTTCTTGCCTTCTGCCTTTTCTCTAAACATTCAGGTTTCGGCTGAGATTGTGTTTCTTTGCATCTGTAACCTCACTGTAAAGATGAGCACTTTCAAACTGGAAATCAACATCAGTCTTACAGCATAGACCTGTTATTTCCAAAGTTATAATGTGCCAGCAAGGACACCTCTAAGTGAACACATGATCTTTAGTTCATTTCTCTTCTTAAAGTTTGCTCTCTGCTCCAAATATTCCAATTTTGAAAATTGGGATTAATGTTGGATAGGTCCCAGGGTCTTTGAGAGACTCTAACTCTTACGAGGATGCATGTGGTATGTGTATACAGCCTGGAGATGTGTTCTTTCTTTCCCTGTGTTTCCCCCCATTCTCAACCCTAGCATGATGTGGGATTCCCCTCCGTATGCTATGAATATATTTTATTGTCATTGGTTAATAAAGAAGCTGCTTTTGGCCAATGGCTTAACAAAATATAGCTAGGATGGAAGAGATATATAGAGAGAGAGTAGGCGGACTCAGAGAGAAGCCATGTTGCCACTGCAGGAGATGGAGACAGACACCAGACACTGGACAGAACCTTACCATAGACCACAATCATGTGACAATACACAGATTAATAGAAATGGCTGATTAATATAAAATAGCTGGAAATATGTGTAAGATAATAGGCTAAGTAGTGTTTTAATTAATACAGTTTCTGTGTACTTATTTCAGGTCTGGGCAGCCAGGAACGAACAAGTAACCTCCGCTAACAAATTGGCACCAAAGTGGGTGACTACATCCATGTAAAAAACTGAGAGAGCTCTGACTCTTTTGGGGGGCTGATGCCCACCACCCACTTTAAGTTCAGATGCTTATGTGACCACTTGGGGTAAAAAGGAAAGTAGCAGAGACCATGTGCATAGCTCAGCACTCTCTGCCTGGGCAGGCGGAAGGATGGGGTCTCCTAGGTATGCATAGGCAGGAGAGTATGGTGTGTTCCTGCTGCCACACACAGAAATATTTATAGGCTGTGCACTGTGCTACATCGCAGATTTAGCTTTCACTCAGATAAAAAGGGTTTATGTGCTGAACGATCCTTCTCAGAGTGAAAATGGTGAGCATGGCCACTACCCAGTGGTCCCAGAACTGGCGGTAATAACACCTCTGCCACATTGAAAGACAGAGAGAGGCAAAGACAGCATCCAGAGCCACTGCAACCAAGCTACTTACCATTTTAAAAGTGTTTCTGATCAGAAAATTATTGCAAATACACACTAAAGACAGATTCAGACAAAAATAAACCTCTGAATGGATCACAGTGTGTTAAAAAAGTGTACATAGGCTTGAGAGAGAGAAGAAAAAGAATATAGAAAAATAAAACAAGATCTTTAAAGAGAGAGTACAGACAGTCATAGATTAAAGGAGTAAAGAAAAATAAGACACATAAATATGGAATATACACAGAAAGTCTAGATTATGTATATTATTTTGTTTTCTTTGAATTTTTTTGACAGTGAATGAGCTAAGTACAGAGAGACATTTCATTGTACAGGCTGCTAAGCTAAACCAACATATATACTTTAAAGGTATCTTTACTTTAAAATTTGGGTCTAAGGATATGATGCTTTGGAAGAGAGGTTCTTATTTTGTTTCCACAGAGGATGAGAACCTGTGGATTCCTTCCAGATTAATGAGGTTTGATGGACCAAGATCCCCTGAAAAGTCTCTGTGAACCCCCAAATTACTTTGCCCAACAAAAAGCAGTTTGGAGAGAACTATGCTCAAATTCATATTTATAATGTTTATAAATACTTATTTACATTTAAAGGGGGATATGTTATGGAGATGAATACTTTACATTGGTATGGACCTTGTTCTATAGGTACAAATTTAAATTCAATTTTGTTATATGTATATTTATGCTCTTAATTAAGGTATTGTGTTTGTGTAGCTCATTTAAAAATGTAATGTATAATTAGGTAATACAGGTTCATAGAGAGTCACCTATAATAATCAAGCTTGTAGTCATGTTAGTTAGGTTTGTTCTTGCCTGGACTGCTTGATAATATGTTGGGTGAATTGGACAGAAAAATGATTGCTGAACTTGCCTAAAGATGAGATGGTCGTTCAGGGTTCCTGCTTCATAAAAGAGTCTGCCAGACATTCTGCAGGACACAGAATAAAGTGGCTGACAAATTGCCAATATAGGTGGAACTGTCTTTGAAATTTTTTGTTTCATGGAAAAGTCTGCCAGATACTATGGGCCTGTATGCTGAAGATGGATCCTAACAGTACAAAAGAACTTTGGCTGACTGTCCAGGCAGTGAGATGTCTCTGTCATTTCTAGAATTTTGGAAGTTGCTTACAATGTACTTCCTGTTAACTTAGGAAATACTGTATCCTTTTGGAGTCTTTGATGGAGTTGAAGAATAGATAGTTACAATTATAGTTTTCATTAGTTATGATAAAAGATAAAATAAATATAAATATTGTAACTATAATTCTTGCTTGATAACTGTTTTGTTGTATGTAATCTTGCTATGTTAAAGTTAAAACCTTCCTTTTTATTTAGACAGAAAAGGGGAGGTGATGTGAGATTCCCCTCTGTATGCTATGAATGTTTTATTGCCATTGGTTAATAGACACACACACACACACAGAGAGAGAGAGAGAGAGAGAGAGAGAGAGAGAGAGAGAGAGAGAGAGAGGGCAGAGACAGAGAGAAGCCATGTAGCTACTGTAGGAGACAGACGCTGGATGCCAGGTGGAAGCTTACTGGTGGGCCACAACCACACGGTAATTCAAAAATTAATAGAAATGATTAATTTAAGATATAAGAGCTAGCTAGAAATATGCATAAGCTAATAGGCCAAGCAGTGTTTTAATTAATACAATTTCTGTGTGCTTATTTTGGGTCTCAGTGACCGGGAACGAACAAGCAGCCTACACCAACACCAGTAGGACTTTTCCTCCTTTTGCTCTGTATAAGTACATTGTCAGCTCCATTCTGAACATACGGTTGGAGACTGTATGAAATGAGGTGTGAAAACGATGACTGAGGACTCTCCAACTATGTTTATCCATCCTTTTCTCTTTCCCCTTTCCCTCAAGCCACTTTCAGGCTGAGCTGCCTCCACGGTGGTGCACACACGATGCAGGTGAACTGGATATAGCAGTCAGTAAAACAATAAGAAACAAAAACAAAACAATAAAAAAAAACCCTCAATGTTGTATCACGGGCACCTAGTAATGGAGAAATACAAAGCTTGGAGAGGCTGGAACTCATCAGGTTTCGTACATCATCCCTAGACTTGTTCCTCCTGTGTCTCCCTGTCCTAACCTGAATGTGGGCATAATAACATCTCCAAACAGTCATTTCTTCAACTTAATCTTTTGATTAAATAAATATCCTGCATGCATGCCTAACCCCCTTTTCACCTCAGCTCTGACAGAACCCCTATGAACTTAAAAATAAGGTACTCTGCCACCTTAAAAACATTGTTCCACATAGGAAGTTATTATAATCATAAGTACTTGCTTTGCACTTTTGAGGGTAGAAATCATTTTAAAAGCTATGCTAGATTCACTATGTAGATCTGCCTATCTTAAAGACCAGAGACCCTTCCTTTCGGACTATGGCCAAAAGAGAAGATGATATTGCATGTTCCCTTCCTGTGGGCAACTCTTAGCTGCATGCCTTTGCTTCTTAGTCTAAGTTGTAGATTTGCCTCCTATCTAGAAGATAAGAGAGAGTTCATCTTTCCTTTATATATGGAGAGTAGCAAGCACAGATGGCCTATGGCCTCCTTATCCCAAGTCCACCTTAAAACTCATCCTACCCTTTGAATCAAAGGAATTGAATTCACATTGGTTTTTGAAGAAAATACTAAATTTCTATCATGCCATACAATCCAAACAGGACTATTGCAATCATCCTACCAACATACAGAGAACAATCGTGATCAGAAAACTACTGTTTAAAGCTTTTTAGATTTTAAATTATGTGTCTGGGTATGTTCATATGATCAAGTGCCCAAAGAAGCTGGAGGCATTGGAATCCCCCAGAGCTGGAGTGACAGGTGATTGTGAGCCACCCTACATGGTGCCATCCTCTGAAAGAACAGTAAAACCACTGAGCCATCTCTTTAGCCCCATTCCAAGAGTTTCTGCCTGGTGTACCAACAGCAGGAGACATCAAGGTAATGGAGTGGGTGAGGCATACCCAAAGTACTGAGAACTCTACAACGTTCTTGAGGTGCCTTGAGCCTTAGGTGAATATCCAACTAAATGTGCAAGGATGAGCTATATCCCAAGCCAAGGCACCTCAGAATCTGCCAAAGGGGAAGGTTATGAACAACTTTTAAAAAAAATGCTGAGGATAGTTGAGAGCAAACAAATCTGTATAAAATTACTTGGAGATTTTAGGTCTACATTTCTTTATACCTTGGATAATTCTCATATTCTGTTAGAAAATGAATAATTAGAGATAAAAGGCATAAGCATATTTATTTTTATCTCTCCTACTACACAAAGTCATATCCAAACAGACTTCCTTGGCCATTTTCATCTACTCTTCTATCCTCAGAGAATTTTATACAATATATTTTGATCATATTCCTCCGCTCCTCCCATCTCTTTCAGGTTTCTCTCACATCCCTATTCCTCCATTTCTCTCTCTCTCTCTCTCTCTCTCTCTCTCTCTCTCTCTCTGTGTGTGTGTGTGTGTGTGTGTGTGTGTGTGTCCCTCTCTCCCTCTCTCATCACGTCCAGTTAGTGTTGGCTGACCAGTCCTGGGCATGGGGCCTTTCTTAGAGCACAGTCAATATACAAGAAGTCACATCAAAAGCAAACTAATTACAACAATAAAAAACAAAACTGACTTTTGTTCTCCCAGCAATCATGAAATGCCAGTAATTCCTCAGCTAGAGATGAGAGCTTGTACCCATCTTCTTCTCCACACTGGGATTCTGTATGGCTTGCGCTTGTACAGGTCTTGTGCCTACTATCACAATCGCTGGAGTTCATCCATACATCTTCCCTGTTATGTCTGGGAAACACTGTTCCTGTCAAGTCACCCAGCACCTCTGGCTCTTCAACCTCCCTTTCCCACATAGATCCCAACGCACTGGAGTCCAGATGTGATATAGCATCACATTAGGGCTGAGCACAGGTTTGGGTCTTTGTGTAAATTGTTGGACATGGCAGATTCAGGGCAAGTCGAGGTTCTGGAGTAAATAATCTTCCTTATAGGAAGTCTTCTGCTTCCTATCAGACACTGTCCTCTCAGATAACAAGCCTCCAGGCTCAGTTCTCTCTGGGCTATTGCTGCCTTCAGTTGCCCTGGATGCCTCTGTGCCAGGAAATGTGGAAGAAGCTGGGGTTTGCTTGTAGCTCAGCTACAGATACCAACAATATCCACTGGGTAGGAGAAAGCCTGCTGAATCCATCCTCAAGATACTTTCTCTGTTAGTCCTCAGCACCCTGCTGGTATGTAAGAAAAGAATGTGAGTGTAAGGTGGGGTGGAGATGTGTGTGTGTGATAGTGTGTGTGATAAAGTCATCTGGACTTTTTGCTGAACAATGAACAAGAGCTAGATCAGATGTATCATACCCCCACACGCTGAGACTGAAAACACCAGGACAATATGTACCCTAGAGCCTGGTGCTTCAGGCATCCACGATAAACTCCAGATACAAGCATGTCAGTCAGGCGGTACTGCTACCTTCACGACATCACATGGGCAAGGAATACTCACTGTTTTCATTCTCTACTTCAAAGGTCACCACAAAGGGACCCCAGGTAACCACTGAATCTGGCTGAACTTGGCTCCCCCCTGAGATCTCTTTTCGGTTTCTGTGGTAATAAACTGGTCACCTCCATCTCTATTATCAAAAGCATATATGAAATAAGTGCTCATTAGCCCTCCCAATTCTAGCTGGAACACCGTCCTTTAATTTTCTTCTTACCCCCAGTAGCAGGTGCTAACACACTGGGCTTAATTTCCTCTTAGTGTTATCCCGTATTATATTTCTAAAGCGGCTCCTGACATTATTACCTAGTTTCTTCCATTTTAATCTTCCCTTAAACAAACTTCAGTGGAAACCAGTGTTCTAGGAGCTATGCCAGCCTTTGAGAAAACAAAGATCAGTAATATAACACTCTGTGGCTTTGAAACATTCACCAGGCCGCCAATCTACAGAGGCACAGGCGAGGGACATTAGATGAATAACCAGTGCTACACAAATTAGATCTGCTGTTGGTGTATAAAAAAGAACAAGCCTCGTCACAGGCCTCGGAAAAAGGAGAACAGAAGGGCATAAAATAATAAATGTTTACAGGCGTTCAGGGAGAGAGCTTGATTAGGGCCTCTTTGGCTCCTAGACTTATTATTGAAAAATTATTAATCACCCAGAGGTGGACTATTAAAACGGAATCAGCAGTGAGTGACCTCAAAAGGAGGCCAGAGCTTTCAAAATGTTCTCCCTCGTCCCTTGTTGGGAGCCAGTAGAAAACAAGCTGACTTTGAATGGCCAGGCATCTGCAAAACTACTTCCCCTTTACCCCATTTTTTTGCAGCTGTTTTAATATTTAATTGAAACAAGTGTACTTTGACTCTCTGCACCTCGTTAGAGCCTTCTGAAAGCTGAGCTTGAGAAAGGGAATGATGTCACTTTTTCTCTTCTGCCCTCTTTTGAAATCTGTTACATAAGGGCTAAAATGTCTGCAGAAGCCAGATACTCTTGATGCTGAGAAGACTGGTGTGGGTGGACTCTCTGGGGTCAGCTAGAATGCTGGCTACTTCCTCCATCCTTCCCTTCTCCTTGCCTGACTGCTGACTCTGACGGAGGGCTTTTTGAGAACAGATGACCTCCCTAACTCCCCCACCACTAATCTGAAAACTACCCTTTTATAGAAGAGAGAACTAACGGAGGAAGGATCCAACCTGCTCCCATCACACAGCCAAGCAAAGCAGCAGTGTCCCCAGGGTTTGGAATCAGGGAGCCTGACTCCAGAGTACTTTATTTTTAAGCCGTGGTGCTGTTGTTTGTCAAATAAGAGCTCACAAGTTGAGGAAATGCTTGGCTCAAAACCTGTCTGGGAAGGGAGTTTAACTCCCAGGATCAAAAAAAGCAAGGCTCTTGTTTTCTGACTTAAAGGAGGGGCTAAGGAGATGGCTCAGCGGATAAGACCACTGGCTGCCCTTCCAGAGAACCAGGGATCAATTCCCAACACCCATATGGCAGCTCACAACTGTCTGTAACTCCAGTCCCAGAGGATCCAACACCCTCTTCTGCCATTCTTTGCCATGACAGACATGAAGGCAAAGCCCTCAAATGCATTAAATAAATAAATCTTCAGAAAGAAAGAAACGGGAGAGTATATTATTGGAGAAGAAGAAGAAATATGGCTTAATTAAAACTTGAAAAAGTGACAAGTGCCTTTTCCTTGAGATGACTTTGAGCTGCCTGTGTGTCCTGTGTTGTCTGACTAGTGGCATCTTCTAGTGCTTAGAATCAGCCTCGAGACGCTTGGAGGCATTTTTACCATCCATGGCTGCAGGGGCTCTTACTGCAGGCGGTATGGGAGGCACGGCCAGCGAGCTGACACTTCTGTCCTTTTGAAGGTTTGAAACAGTCTCTCCACTGGATCTTTGTCTTTTTACAACCTGCCATAAAGGAGGTCACACGCAGACACAGCTGTCACAGGCATGGGATATCGTCTTGGTCCCGGATCAGGTTGGTCACCCTTGGAAATCAATTAAGAAAAACAGTCGCCTTTGTGTATACCGGGGGCTTTACCTCTTCTCACAGTTTAGCTGAATGGAAATTTTCCTCTCGGGAGCCAGTCTTTGACATCTCCCTCCAATATCACCCTGTCTTGTTTAGTTTCCTTCAGAGACTGATGCATTGCTCCTCAACCACTGGTTATAACCATTCATTAAAGCTATTGGAGTTCCAGTCCATAGCAGTTACACATCACTGACGATGTGACTAGTGACGGAGAATCATTTTCATGACTTATAATGCGCTGGAGACCAGGGGCCTTTCTTTTGTTCAGAACTGTTTCCTCGGCTCCTACCATTAGAACCTGGAATCCAGAACCAGTTTACTTGATTTTGGTTAGATGGATGGATGCTTGCTTCAGTCACAGCATTTGTTTCAGCCAGGGCCAGCGAAAGCGTCCTGTAAAATACACATAGACTTGGCATACATGAGCTAATTTCCAAGCTGCCTATCCCTTTACGGCTAACTCCCTAAAGGAGGAAGATTCTTTCTGCCACCTGGCCAACATGTGGGCAATACACTAACAAACCAACTGTCTTCTAATCGTTCCTAGGCAGATACTGCGTTTGCCCTCCATCCTGGCAATGGAACTCGTTCATAGTCTGCTGTTATTCTGTGTTTTCTTTATGTGATTTCATATCGTGTGCACACAGGCCCTTGCATGTAAGGTACCCTATTAATATAGTATGTGTGCCAGAAGGGTTTTTTTTTTATTTGACCCACTGCCAAATTAAATTAGTAGAACACTAATAACATGGTCCAGATGCTGGCCAAATGTCTTCAGGGAAACTCTTTACCAGAATTCTATGATCAGGTATTACCAAGGCATAAGGGAAAAACACCCTCTCAGCTTTTAAATAGAAGGGTGAAAATAAGATGAGCTTGCTATAAAACCCAGATTGAGGCTTTTTTTTGAAAAGGTTTTTGGTATTTTCTATTTTATGATTGAAAATAATTTTTCAGACAATATATTCTGATCATGCTTCTCCCAGCCCCAACACCTTCCAGCTCCTCCCCACGGGCCCATTACACAACTCCATGGTTTTTTTTTTCTCTCTCTCTTTAGAAATCAACAAAAAGGCAAATTAGAATAAAACAAAACAAAAATTAACAAAAAAAGATAAAGCACAAGAAGCACGTGTGCACATACACAAACATAACCCATAAAAGCCCCAAATCAGAAACCACAATATACAAGCAAAAAACCAGTAGGACAAAACCATGCCCAAACAAAGCAAAGCAATATCAGGCTAAAAGTCTACAAGAATGCAATTGAGTTAATTTCATCTTGGCCATCTACTACTGGACAAGAGGCCTGCCATTAAAAATATTTAATATATTCAGTGAGACTCCATTAGAGAAAACTAATTTTTTCTTTGCAAACAGATGCCAATTGAAGATACGTTCATGGTTAGGCGTGGGGAGCTCTTATCCACTTCACCCTCTGAGAACCAGGACCCTGTGTGACTTGAGCCTGTATAGGTTCTGTGCATGCTGCCGTAGCCTCTGTGGGTTCACAGGCACACCAGTCCTATGTGTCTGAAAGACACCATTTACTTGGAATCATTCAATCTAGGGTTCTTACAATTTTTCCACTTCCCATCTTCTGTATACTTCCCTGAGCCTTGAGAGGAGGGGACTGAGAATGACACACCATTAGGGCTCAGTGTCACAAAATTTCTCACTGTCTGTACATAATGTCCCGTTGTGAGACGTTCTGTTAGCTGCCATCTACTGCGAGAGGAAGCTTCTCTGATGATGACTGAAAGAGGCATTGATCTATAGGTATAGCATTAAGAGCCATTTTATTGCTGTGATATTTTAACAGAACAATAGTTTTGGGTTTCTCCTAGGCCTATGGCCTATCAGCCTCAGGTTATTAGCTGCCAAAGCAGTGTTAGGCATAGGCTCTGTCTTGTGAAGTGTGTGATAAAATCTAGTGATTAAATTGATTACTCCCACCGTGATTGTGCCACTATTAAATAACATCGGCTTATCATGCAGGCATGTCTGTTGTAGATTGCAGAGTTTCTAGCTGGGTTGGGAATTAGTTACCTTTCTCCTATGTTAGAGTACAGAATAACTTTTAATACCATGAGCATTAGTCAACAAGGGTGAAAGTTTTAGCTAGACCCTAACTCGACTTCTCCACCTTCAACGAGATATTTGTGTTGACCTCAGCAATAGGACCTTAACATCAGTTTGTGGAAGCAAATAGCAGCCTTGGCAAAATCTTGAGTTGTTTGGGGGCTTCTATGAGGTCCTTCTGACAATAACTAGACTAGATACAGGCCGTTCCTTGTAACATGGGGGGGCAGGCCTGCTTGTTTGGGTTTCTGTCCCCCCCCCAGTACCCCACAACTGTTTAGCCCCAAAGAAAATCACACATAGGTCTCTATAAGTTATAAAGCTGATTGGCCCATTAGCTCTAGCCTTTCATTGGCTAACTCTCACATCTTGATTAACCCATTTTTCTGATCTATGTTCGCCTTTCCCGACATCCTTGCCAACATGACCTGTTGTTTTTTAAACTGACCTTGAAAATTCTGAGTAGTATAAGGTGAAATCTAAAGTGGTTTGGATTTCATTTCCCTCTTTACTAGGATGTTGAACATTTCTTTGTTTCTCAGCTGTTTGGGTTCCATTTTTTTTTTGAGAACTCTGTCTAGATTTGCACCCCATTTTTGAATTGGGTTGTTTGTTTTCTTGTCTAGTTTGTTAAGTTCTGTATATATTTTGCATTTTAGTTGTTTTTCAGATGTACGGTTTTTGAAAACCTTTTTCTAGCCTGTATGCTGCTACTTTGCCAGATGATGATATACTTTACTGTACAGAAGTTTTTCAGCTGTTGGTCTTAGTGCCTGTGCTATCAATGGTCTGTCTAGAAACTCTTTTCCTGTGCCAATGAATTCAAGACTATTCCTCATTTTCTCTTTTATCAAATTCAGGGTGTCTAGTCATATGTTGGGTTCTCAATCCATTTGGAGCTGAGTTTTGTACAGGGTGATAAAAAGAGAACTATTTGAATTCTACTTGTAGCCATCCAGTTTGTTCACCATAACTTTTTGAAGATGCTCTGTTTTCTTTACTCTGTATTTCTGGCTTATTTGTCAAAAAATCATGTGTTTGTGGGTGTGTGGAATTATGTCTTAGGCTTCAATTCCATTCCATTGAACAATGTGTCTGTTTTGTCAATCACATTCTATTTTTATTACTTATAGCTTTGTAGGTCAACTTGAAGTTGGGGGTGGTGCTACCTCTAGAAGTTCTTATATTATTCAGGATTGTTTTTAGCTATTAATGGGTTTTGTGCTCCCATATGTAGCTGAAAACTGTTCTTTCAATTTTTGCAAAGAATTGTGTTGGGATTTTAATGGGGATTGAAAAGAATCTGTAGATTGCCTTTGATAAGATGGTCATATTTACTATAATTAACCCTACTGGTTCATGGATATTGTAGTTCTTTCCTTCTTCTGATGTCTTCTTTACTTTATTTCTTCAACATCTTATACTTTTCATTAATTTTGTAGCCTGCTGCTACTTTGTTGAAAGTGTTGATTAGCTATAGAAATATCCTGGTAGAATTTTTGGGATCTTTTAACAAAATCATGTCATCTGCAAATAAAGACACATTGACTTCCTGCTTTCTTGTTTGTATCCTCACCTTGATCTTCTTCAGCCATCTTATTGCTCAAGCTAAGACTTCAAGTATTATATTGAATATGTATGGGAATAGTGGAAAGCCTTGTTTTGTTCCTGACTACAGTAGAAATACTTTGAGTTTCTCACCAGTTAGATTAATGTTGGTTATAGGTTTAAGTAAGTTATGCATAGATGATTTAGTTTAGGTAGATCATATATATCAAGAACTGTATCCTTTTATTTTAGGTCTTCCATTTTGATGGTGTACAGACTTTTAAAGTAGGAGTAGGTATTTATTGTTCTCTAGACTTATGATACCCTCCATTTTCATCTCAATTTTTATTAATTAGGATCTTCTATTTCTGTCATCTACTTAAATTGGCTAAGAGTTTATGAATTTTTTCTCAAAGAAACAACTCTATGTTTTATCAATTCGTTATATTTGGGGGGGCTGAGGTTCTATTTTATTGATTTCATTCCTGAGTTTTATTATTTCTCAATGTCTTCTTTTTGGGGTATTATTTCTTCTTTTTGTTCTAGAGATTTCAGGTGTGTTATTAAGTTGCTAATATGAGATCTCCAATTTTTTTTATTTAGGCACTAACTGCTGTGAATTTGCCTCTTGGGAGTAGGGACCCTTAAGTCTTGGTATGTTGTATTTTCATGGGACTGGGCTCATTGCAGCCCTTAAGTCTGGGCATGTTGTATTTTCATGGGACTGGTTCATTCTGTCCCTTAAGTCTGGGTATGCTATATTTTCATGGGACTGGTTTAAGTCTGGATATGTTATATTTTCATGGGGCTGTCTTTATTGTGTCCCTTATGTCTGGGGATGCTGCGTTTTCACGGGACTGGGTTCATTGCATCCCTTATGTCTGGGGATGTTGTACCTCCATTTCACTAAACTCTAAGGTGTTTTTAATTTTCTTCTTGATTTCTGTCTTGGCCCATTTTTCATTCAGTAGTGAGTTGTTCAGTTTCCATGAGTTTGTGAGCTTTGGGTAGTTTCCATTGTTGTTGATATCCAGCTTTAGTTAGTAATGGTAACATATGACCTAGAATGTTACTTTGATATTCTTGTATCTGTTGAGACTTGCTTTCTGTCTAGGTAAATTTTAGAGAAAGTTCCATGAGGTGCTGAGAATAAGGTATTTTTGTGTTTAGATGAAATATTTTTTTAAAATATCTTATTTTCATTTGACTTATGGAATTATTTAATTCCAACAATTTTCTGTTTAGTTTTTTTTCTAAATGAGAGTGAGGTATTAAAGTCTCCCACTATCATGTGTGAGGGTCAATATGTGATTTTAGCTTTGGTAGTGTTTCTTTTATGAACCTGGTTGCCCTACTATTTAGAACTTAGAACTGTAATATCCTTTTGGTGGGCTTTTCTCTGATAAATATGTATTGTCCTTCTCTATCTTTTCTGATAGTTTTGGTTTGAAATCTATTTTTGTCAGGTATTAAAATGGCTACACAGGTTTGTTAGCTGTGCTGCTTTGCTTAGAATATTTTTTCTATCCTTGTACCCTGAGATGATGTCTACCCTGAGGTGATTTCTATCCTTGATGATGAGCTGCAGTTTTTGGATGCAGAAGAAGAATGGAACCCGTTTCTAATCCAAATCTATTAGTATGTGTCTTTTTATGGAGAAATTAAGATCAATAATTATAGGCAGAAGTTTCTGTCCGAAACAGTCCTGCAGTCATTCAGTCACAAATAAACACACAGATGATTATATTAATTATAAACTGTTTGACCTATTCTCAGGTATATTACTAACTAGCTCTTAATACTTAAATTAACCATCATTTTTATCTGTAGTTAGCCATATGGCTTGGTATCTTTTCTCAGTAAGCCATTCTTATCTTGCTTGCTCTGCATCTGGCTGGTAACTGTGTCTTTGTCTTTCTTCTTCCCAGAATTCTCTTAGTCTAGTTGCCCCACCTATACATCCTGCCTGGCTACTGACTAATAAACATTTTATTATACCAATACTAGTGACAAATCTTTACAAAGTACAAGAGCATTCTCCCATAGCAATTAACATTGAGAGTTATCAATGAGGAATGCTTACTGATTCCTTGTTTTGTTGTTACAGTGTGGGCTTTTCCCATTTTTGTTTTACTGGTGTGGAATTATTTATTCCATATGTTTTCTTGGATATTATTAATCTTACACTAAAGATTTCCTTCTAGTGCCTTTTGTAGAGCTGGATTTCAGATAGATACTGCTTAAATTTGCTTTTATGATAGAATCCTTTTCTTTCTCTATTGTGATCAATAGTTTTGCTGGGTGTAATAGTCTGAGCTGACATCTATGGTTTCTTAGAGTACAACATCAGTCCAGGTCCTTCTGGCTTTTAAAGTCTCCATTGAAAAGTCAGTTGTTATTCTAATGAATCCAAATTTATATGCTTCTTAGTCTTTCCCCCCTTGCAACTTTAAATATTCTTCTTTTCTTCTCTACATTTGATTATTATATAATATGGAGGCTTTCTTTCTGGTCCAGTGTATTTGGTATTCTGTATGCTTCTGATACCTTGACAGACATCTCCTTCTTTAGGTTGGAAAAAGTTCTATGGTTTTTGCTAAAAATATTTTCTGTACCTTTGAACTGGATTTCTTCTCCTTTCTACATTCCTATTATTCATAGATTTGGTCTTTTCATAGTATCCCAGATTTTCTGAATTTTCTTTTTAGCCTGGAGTTTTGTCATTTTTGGAGTTAACATTTTCTTTCACTGAGGTCTTCATTTCTTCTACTTTGTCTTCATTGCTAATATTCTCTCTTTTATCTCTTATACTCTGTTGGTGAGACTTGCCTCTGTGTTTTCTTTTTGACTTTTTAATTTTTTTATCCAAGTTTAATTTTCTTTAGTAATTCGGTGTCTAATTTCATGTCTTGAACTGTTTTCAGTATTTCATCCACTTTTTGTTTGTTCTTCATAGACTTAACTAGGGGATCTATTCTTATCGTCTTTAATGTCCTTGTACATATGCATAATTGGTATTTTTGAAGTCTTTGTCTTATGCTCCAGCTATCAGGCATTTGCATTGCCACCACACTGTAGTTAGGTTACTGGCTTCTCTTGGAGGTATAGTGTTTTTTCTGTTAATATTGTGTTTTTCAATGAGTATCTAGGCATCTGAAGTAAGGATAATTGAGGTGACTCTAAGTGCTGATGTTTGGTCCTGTCTTTGTTGGGTCGGTGTTTTACTCTTTTGTTTCTGTTATCCTCTTTGATCGTAAGAAAATGTAGCTGGAAGCTCCCTGGTAATGGGTGCTTCTTCAGGTCAGTCAGAGGCAGAAAGGACTAGGCAGAGAGAAAAGGCCGAGAGGGGCTTTGAAAGAGAAAAGGGGAACAGGGAATCCTGTTCACCCAAAGATCCAGGGTTCTTAGGGAGTTAGAGATGTGGTTGAGGAAGGAGACTCCTTCAAGCAGGTTGCTGCAAGATCAAGACTAATCTAGAGAAGCAGGGGTTAAGGGTTGGGAGCTCTGGAGGTCTGGTCCAATAGTTGGAGTCTCCAGTGAACTGAATTGCGGTAAAAAGAGAGGCACCAGCAAGCAGACTGTAACCAGGCAGAGGATGAGAATAGAGAGAGCTTAATGCAGGACAGGGGCTACAGTGCGAATCACCCACATGATTCCCAGCACTATGTGAGAACTGAGAGGGTCCTCAGGAAGGAGGAAAGCTGGTCTGCACCAATGTTTGATGGTGTCCCCAGGGAATAGAGGTAGGGTGGGAGGAGAGGCACCTGAAGGCAGGATGCTACAGAGCTGGGGTGAAACAGGTAAAATATAACAGAGGACAGAAAGAGTGAACACCACCTATCCAAATCCTGTGGCCACTTTGCGGTATTTTCTAAGCCTTTTCGTCTCTGTTGCTATCAGGGGACCTAATCCACAAAGGAAAACAGGCATTTCTGCCTCCCACTTGCCTAAGCCTATAAGCTATTCATCCATTATGCATCGTGTAACTGCTGTGCTTAGCATCACAGTAAGTGCTAGAGAGGAGGCATAGAAGACATGGTCTAGTACTCTAGAGTTCTCTATTCTGAGCCGGTGTATAAGATCTCTTCTATTCAGCTCGGGAAATAATTAGAGCTAATTTGGCAGTGGGTACAAAATTGTATTGTTTATAGCACCATTCTAAAAGAGCAAATCTCATGTTCCCAAAGAGGTGGATATTATGATGTGATAGTAACTTGCCTCGTTTATAATACATCCTGTCTATTCTGTAAGTGCTGATGGAAATGATATTCAAGAGACACAGGAGTTGGTATAGGCTGTAGCTGTTCTTTTGCAAATTAAATGTAATAGGAAGCGGGGTAGAGAATTTATGGCCCAATCCCAGGGCAAATTCAGAAGCCGAAGTCATATAAAGAATCCCATGAAAACCACAGATTTGCTGCAGGAAACTGACTTTGAGTTGGGTCAGAAAGTTTCAAGGTATCCCTGGGAAAGGTGATAGCTACAAAACAGCATAAGTTGCATCTGGGGACCAAATGATGTTTTGACAGTGGCTTCTTAAACACTGATTAGTCAGGCTATCGCCAAACCATCAGCAGCCCTCGCTCCCTCAGAGGCCTGGGAAGCTCAGCATGCCCAAGGTACCATTGTCTGCTTCCTTTTGTTGTTGGGTTGCCTGCTTTTTTTTTTTTTTTTTACCAAGTTTAAGTTTGCCCTTCTTTTGTTCAATTCATTTTTCTTCTCAGCTGCTCTGAGCCTCATTCAAATGCCATCTGTGTGTGTTTGAAATGTGGCCATTTAATTCATAGAAGAGCCTTGGGAAACTTTTAGGCTTCAGGTTGTGCAAAGGGTCACATTGCTTTGAGTTTTGACCTCCAATTGATGTTTTAAAAAGACTCAGTGGAGGGCTCCAGCTGCACCTTCTGAGTTTTACCAGGTGAGTTAGGGGAGAGAGAGAGAAAGAGAAAGAGAAAGAGAAAGAGAAAGAGAAAGAGAAAGAGAAAGAGAAAGAGAGAGAGAGAGAGAGAGAGAGAGAGAGAGAGACAGAGAGACAGAGAGACAGAGAGACAGAGAGACAGAGAGACAGAGAGACAGAGAGAAATGAAATGGAAACAAACAGATTGGAATCACGTGGGTTATTAAATGTCTTGATTCACTTGTTATATTTTCATCATACTTATCACTATTCATCACAATACTCTAAAAATGTAAACAGTAAGAAGGAAAAGGTGCTAGTAAACACGATTGTCTTTTTTACTCAGACCCAAAGCCAAGAGCCAGGGAGCTTAGTACTCGAACAGTCCCTTCCCCAGGCTGATGTTGCTATTTGTCTTTCCAGTGAAGGCTTTTGCACAGTTCCTCATTTGGGTGGCTCTCTACAAACTTAAATCCTTGCCCACAGTCCTGGAATCCTAGAGCTATGGACTAGTGTCTTGCATATGGGTATTCTGAAAATAAAATCCTTCGAGTCTCAACACTAAACATGAGCAGAGACCTCAGCAGGACCCGTTCCTTATCTCCAGCTTAGTGGCCCCAGCAGTCATCCAAAAAGACAAACATCTATTCCTCATTTTGAAAATAACCCATGAAAATCAGATTCTGTATAGTCAAGTTTATATCTCATTACTTCTTATGTACTGAAACATATACTGGGATAACATGGGCTACCTTAAGAGAGGTAGATCATCTGAGTCTCCCAACTTAAAGAAGGCATGAGTTCACTCATGGTTTTCAGAGATTTCATTTCATAATTTTTGGCTCCATTGGTTCTAAGACCATAATGAAATACAAGCAATAGAGAGTACATAGAGGAGGGGGCTGCAACATCTCATAAGAGACAAAACATAGGAAGTACGGAAAAGACCAGATCACACGTGTCTTAGTTACTGTTCTGTGGCAGCGAAGAGACATTATGACCAAGGCAACTCTTATAAAATAATGCATTTAACTGGGGGCTTGCTTGCAGTTTTAGAGGGTTGGTCCATGATCGTAAAGGTAGGTTGGCATGCAGGCATGGTGCTGGAACAGAAACAGAGAGCTTTACATGCTGGTCCATAGGCAACAAGCAGAAAGAGAAAGAGAAACTGGGCCTATCATGGGCTTTTGAACCCTCCAAGCCCATCCCCAGTGACACATGTTCTCCAACAAGGCCGCACCTCCAAATCCTTTCCAAACAATTCTGCTAACTGGGTGGGTGAAGGGTCAAGCATTCAAACACCATGAGCTTGTGGGAGCCATTCTCATTCAAATCAGCATAACATATAACCTTCATCCAAGTCCTACACTTACAAATCACCAGGACTCTGCCTCCGAAAGTTCCCAGAACCACACAAAACCACACCACCAACTAGAGAGCAAGAGTTCAAGAATGAGGTCCTAGGGGACATTTTGTGTTCAAACCATAGCCCTCTGAGTTACTGTCCTAGTGGGGGTCTCTCAAGTTTCTCTCCCTTACTACTTCAGTATCTGTTTCTCCAATATGCTCAGCCATTGGTCACCTACTACAGATTCTTTTCAGTGAGGAAATAGGCAATTGCTGTAAAAATACACCATGATGTGAAAAGTATAAATGCTTGGAGAAGGTTCCTTTGACACTAACAGGGTTAACTGATAGGGCAGTCAAATTTGCAATCATGCCTATTCTCAAGCTTCTTTAAATCACTGATAGTTCATGATAAGGGTCACTTAGTTATATCCTTTGTACTTCATGATGAAATTGCTACAATTTAAATTCAAGTCATGCTATGTTGAAAGTATTTAAACCCATAGTTTATCTATAACCTCACCTCAACAACAACAACTAAATTCTTTGTTTTAAATGAAGTTTTGCCAATGGATTTCTAAAATGGGAAAACAAATCTTGCCTTATTGACATATTTTTTACTTCGATTTTCATTCTCTAGTTGTTGCAATACTGTTTCCTCTGTCACCCACAAATCCACAATCCCTCCTTATTCCAAATGATCTCTTATGTGGACCAGTTTTAATACCTTTTTGTCTGATTCTTTAAATTTTGAGTTTATTCTGCATGTTGATAGCAACATTTCATTGCTTTCAAAAATTATTCTTTATTATTTTATGTACTTTGTCCACAGTATTCTTTTTAGATAAAGTGAAGTACTTGTTTGCTTATTTGTCTGTTCATCTCAGGGCATGGTATCACTATGTATTCTTAACTGGCCTGGAGCTTGTTATATAGACCTGCCAGCCCTGCAACTCACAGAGAACCACCTGTCTCTGCCTCCCGAGCACTGGGTATTTGGCACCATGCCCAAAATAAAGTACTTAACTTCAAGTAAACAGTCTTGATAACTGTGGTCTAACCAATGATCTGACCTAAATTTGGGTAGAGATCAAACTTCTTACTTCAATTTTTTCATCCTTATTTGTGTTTTTGAATTTATTTATTTTTAATATATTTTTAAATGTATTTTTAACTGAAATAGAATTACATTATTTTTCCCCTCCCTTTTCTTCTTTCAGTTCTTTCCAGGCACCCTCTGTCCAACCCCTCCCATGTTCCCTTCGCATTCTAAGTTAATAGTCTATTTGTCTCTGATTATTATCAGTGTGTGTGTGTGTGTGTGTGTGTGTGTGTATAAATGCAACCTGTTGAGTTAATTTTTTATTCTTTGTATATATGGCTTCAGGTATGCAGAAAAAAACCTGACATCATGTGAACACGGCCCATTCACAGTGCCACAGGATCTTTCTGGAGAGTCACAAAGTTATGAGATACACTCCAAGTGTTCTATCATAGGCATTTCAAGATTCCTAACATCTGAACCAGATGTCACTTAAAGAATGTATAGTATACCCATTTCAAAACTTACATAATTACTACTACATCAGTGACCCAATACATGGACACACTCTCTATATGTGAGATACAGTACTCACCACTTAACATGCAGTATCTACCTTAATCCAGCAATAAGCCACTGAAATACAAATTATTTACATCTCTGCATTGAACAACCAATAAAGGGCCTCATCCAAGTGAGAGGCTTATTCTCCCCATCCCAATAGTCATTAATTGCCTGTAGTTCTTAGTAGAGGGTGGAGACCTTATCAAAATTTCTTCTTCCCACGTTGTTTGTCCATTGATACTGCCATTGTTCCGATCTTGCTTCTGCAGCCGTTTCTTTTTTTTTAATTTATTTACTTATTTATTTATTAAAGATTTCTGTCTCTTCCCCAACGCCGCCTCCCCTTTCCCCCCCTCCCCCAATCAAGTCCCCCTC
>NW_026067962.1:9356624-9360691 GCF_014885135.2 Alexandromys fortis
TGTGTTTCTATTTTGTTGATTTCCTCCCTCAGTTTGATTATTTCCAGTCTTCTACTCCTCCTGGGCATGTCTGCTTCTTTTTTTTCTAAAGCTTTCAGGTGTGCTGTTAAGTCCCCGATGTATGCTTTCTCCGTTTTCTTTAAGTTTTCTGCAGCCATTTCTAGGAGAGTCTGTTTCGGCACAGACTTACTAGTATTCTGTCTCTTACAATCTTTCTGCTCCCTCTTCCTTGATGTTCCCAAGGCCACAGACGCTGGCACTGTGAATTGGGTTTATCCACTGCAGCTGGGCTCCCCGTTGATCACTACATTGTGTCCAGTTCTGGCTTTCTGTGATGCTCTCCAATATAAAAAGAGGCTTCTTTGATGAAGGATGATAAGATTTAGAATGTAGTAAGGAATTAGGCTGGTCTAGCAAAGTGGCAGGAGGTCTCTTTCTCATGTTCATGATATCACTAGCTCTGGAAAACTGGATAGATCTTTCAGTATTGTGGATTGTTTCCCTCTGTTGAAGAGGCCCCAAGTCCTACTAGATAGATACGGTTACCATCAGCCTGTGAAATCACTTATTGTTTCTCTATGACTAGTGTGCCCTGCTATTCATTTGCATATTATCTCCGTTCTCATTTTGGAGGCCTTCAGATTTCATTCTCCCAAATTAAAAATGTTATCTCTACTTATGTTACTTCATTTACAAAATGGTGACACTAGTTAAAAAGAGGGACTTATTAACATCAACCCTACGATCATGATGGGAAATGAATGGGTTAGTGGATTCTTAAGATAGAATGGTTGGAACATGACTTTTTGAATGGTAATTTTTAAAAGTAAAGTCTACATGGGGAAACATCTTTGAAAACGCTTGTGAAAGATTATCTGAAGCAAAAGAAAGAACGGGTACAAGTGCTGAATCAAAAAAGTTAAAAAAAATCTTCCAGTTCCAATTGTTGTTTTCTATGTAACAATTAAAGAGATAGAAGTAATGGATTTGAGAGAGAACAATGGGAGATTGGAGGGAGGAAAGGGAAGGGGTAAAATAATATCACTATATATTAATTTCAAAAAATGTTTAAAAAGAAAGATGTATTTAGTCATGAATTCACTACTGACTTTAAAGAGCCGCCATCTACCTGTCAACTTGGTTCTGAACCAGTTGATTACGTCAGAGCCTATAGACGTTCACAACGCGCAAGAAAATGTCAGCTATTTTTCTCACCATATCTGATGGTGTGTTTTCCTTTTTTCTTCGTCATTACTGCATTTAGGTAAACATTCAGATTAGCTTAGGCCTGATCACATGTATCCCCGGAGAAAACAGTGACACCTTCCTCCAAACAAGAGAAGTAGCCATCGGGAGAGAGAGCAACACAAGCGTGGTGGATAGTCTAAACAATAGATGGTCTTCACATTCCTGCTCCTTGGAAATCTCCACGATTTTGGACTAAATGTAGCTGAGCCCTATATGGTAAAATCTCCATCTTGTCCTTCTATGTTATTGAACAACGGGCTTTCCGCTTCCTAATGTACTTTAATACAGCGGAAAGAGCACAGGTGTCCTGCCTTGATGGGGAACCTGAGTATCACTTTCCAGAAGATGCTCTGCTAGACTTGATCATATATAGTTGCTGGAATAACTGTGGCCAAGCAGTCTGTTATAGGATAGGGCATATAGTTAGCATTTTGATGCATCTGTGGAATGAGCCTTGTAATTTAAATGAAACACTTTAAATATTTCATATCTCTCTGTTAATTCTGGATGTAAATATATCACAACATCCTTTAAGTTCATTTCAATTTCATATTACTTTCAAAGGACCTATTTTTTAAAAATCTTTGAAAATACAAGAGCTAAGGAGAAAGCACAAAAATCTTTGCGATTGGAGGCCCTGACACTATACTGGAGGAAGTCACATTGGTCTATTTGTGTTTGAGAATGGTTAACACATTGAGACTCCAGAGAAACATGTGGGTCTTACCACCCAGTAGACGGTCAGCCAACACAGAGAAATAACACAAGCCAGGAAACGTTTCAAAGGATTCTGCAAAGGGAGAAAAAGAAAGTAAAACAGGAAGAGGCTTCAGACTGTGAAAGGTAATATTGTCAAAGTTGTGTGAAAGCACTCACTATAAAAACAAGCAAAGAATAAGGACACCTCAAGCAGAGAGGAAGAATGGCGTAGGCTCGGCTCAAAGGCTGGGTAGCAAACCCACCTCTGCTGGGGCGGTGAGGAGGCAGGTGGACAGAATATCTGCCCTCAGACTTTTGCCCATAGGCCAGGCTGCAGGGGTAGCTCTCCAGTGGGAGATCAGTAAAGGTTTCTTTGGATTTATCCTGCTCTTAGTGACGACTTTACTTTGTGCCGCCACTTGAAGGTAAACATTTGATCTGTTATTGTCTAAGGACATGCTTTCTCTTTTGCTTCATCGAATTCCACACTTAGCTTTTCCCCCGATGGGGCTAATGAATATCTCACCCTTAGGCCTGGATGCTGCGCCTCATCGAAAGGCTATTTTAGTGTGGATTGATTTCATTTCTGATATAATTCCCACCCCGTGGGGGGTCTATTCGCAAAGATTCATCTCTCTATCCTCAGGTCTTCAGTTTAGTCCCCAAACTAGAGCCTAAGTCTGAAGGTAAAATATACACAAAATACAGCCAAGAATCCCATCGCAGAATAAGACAAACAGAATCTTGCATTGATTCTCTATTTGCTGGGGCTGGGAAGCAGTGATCACCATACCATAGAAGCCCTGACACCTCAGTAGCTTCTGGTGGGTTTTTGTTGTTATTGTTGCAGTGTTCACTTGGTCTGTTCTTTACTCTGTCAGTTGGATTCCTGTCAGCACGTGACTGGGTAGGGATGAGAAGGTCAAGCAGGAGGACATTCTAACCTATATGACTCGGGAAACCAGGTACCATTACAGTTCTTCTACCAACTATTAATCTGTTTTTCGTGTTTCCTGTCTGCTCTATTTTTTTGTCGTAATGCATTTTAATCATGTATCTCAGAGAATATAGCATCTTAAAATTCATACAAGGTATTTCATAGATGTGGGTTCTACTAAAGCTTGCTTTTTAAATCAGCATTTTCCACCTGAGGTTGCTCCACATCGAGGCTGGGTAGCTGCAACACCTCGGCACACCACACACTGCAGAAGTCTACCCCGACTCTCATCCTCTGCCTATTGACATGGCGGGGTTTATCCCTGGGTTTTCAACGTCTGTTAACTCATCAATACTTCCATCGTCAGTCTGCTCGTTCCTACTCACTGATTGTTTATCAATGTGTGTATGTGTGTGTGTGCACATCTGTGAGTGTGACAAAAAATATACATCACATGCCATTATGCATGCACGTGGAAGTGAGAGGACCACTTGGGGGAGCTGGCTCTCTCCTTCCACTGCGGTATCAAGCACTGTTTCTCCTGTGCTGCCCGATTGACCGTGCTCACATCTGATCTTTAGCCATTTTTTATTGAAAAAAAATTTCTGCCTCCTCCCAGCCTCCCATTTCCCTCCCCCTCCTCCCACTCCTCTCCTCCTCCCCCCACTCCTCTCCCCCTTCCTCTCCAGTCTGAAGAGCAGTCAGGGTTCCCTGCCCTGTGGAAAGTCCAAAGTCCTCTCCCCTCCATCCTGGTCTAGGAAGGTGAACATCCAAACTGGCTAGGCTCCCACAAAGCCAGAACATGAAGTAGGATCAAAACCCAGTGCCATTGTCCTTGGCTTCTCATTAGCCTTCATTGTCCGCCATATTCAGAGAGTCCGGTTTTATCCCATGCTTTTTAAGTCACAGTCCAGCTGGCCTTGGTGAGCTCCCATTAGATCAGCCCCACTGTCTCTGTGGGTGGGTGCACCCCTTGTGGTCCTGACTTCTTTGCTCATATTCTCCCTCCTTCTGCTCCTCATTGGGACATTGGGAGCTCAGTCCGGTGCTCCATTGTAGGTCTCTGTCTCTATCTCCATCCATCGCCAGATGAAGGTTCTATGGTGATATGCAAGATATTCATCAGTATGGCTATAGGATAGGGTCATTTCAGGTTCCCTATCCTCGCCTGCCCTAGGAAGTA